>NW_009635795.1:44878-50103 GCF_000690535.1 Cariama cristata | reverse complement strand
CGCACCCCGACGGCCCTTGCCGGTGTCGGGGCCGAGGGCCGGTCCCGGCGGGGGCTACCGGGAGGGCTTCGCGGGGCCAAGTCCTTCCGAAGTGATGCCGTGTGCTCTGAGGAAAGGAAAACACAGCAAACCCACTCACGGGTGTAAGCCCGGCTCTCTGTACGACTTTACTTGATTGGGTGCCATAACTGGTCTAAAGAAAAAATATGAAGCGGCTCGGGTCGACTTTGATCTAGAAGAATGACTTACAAAATGTAAACTATTGCTCCATTTTAACGGCATCGCCTGTGTGCCGGGCCATCACACATTATCAGTGTTTCCTACCAAGCTGCTGCGCTCTTAGTTGGGGGTTCTTCTGGCAATGCACTGCCGCTCAGTTTGAGCAATCCTCCTTTTCAAGAATGCGAGAGAGTGAAGGAGAAGGCAATTGCTGTATTTCATCCTGAGAAATAGTAGTTATTATGGAAATACTAAATACAATGGATGTTGCCCTCGATGAGAGACACCAGAAAGGTTGTTTTGCTCTACTACATTGCCACTCTGACTTGGTTTTGGCCATAACTTTCAAGAACAGATGGGAATTCCAGCTTCACCTACCAGATCTGCAATTGTGTTCTATGCCTGTGATGAAAGGGGAACTGCTCGGCGATAATTTATGAGTACCCTGTTTTGACTTTGCCCCATGAACAGAATGGTTCAATTCAAAAGGAAAATGAAAGGAAAAAGTATGGCTCAAGATAAGCCACTTTTGTACAAACAATAGCTGAGAGACAGTGCCAGGCTTCTTTGCACTAGAGGGGAAAAGAGTTAGGGAGGTGAAAAAGGAGCACATTCACAAAAGGCTGGGAATTGTCTGGGAGAATTAATCATCTGAGACACTCGACTGCCTGACAGACTCCAGTTTCCTGTGCTTATCTTGTAAATCTTACATGGCAAACACATGGGTAAATATATTTTTTTTGCTATTTTATGTTTGCTTTTTTTCCCCCCACTAAATGCTTTGTTTCAACTGCTAAATGCTTTATTTTTAAGATGTCTTGTTGTATCGCCGTGCATCACTGACCCCAAGCTCCTAAAGGCAGAGGACCAAAACTCAGCCTGACTTCCGAGGAGATGCCCTCGGTAACAGAGCCTCAGAATAATTAAGGGCCCATGACCTGGCAGGGTGACCTCGGATCAGAAAGGGGACGGGAGAGCAGGTACCTCTGTAAACGTGTCTCCTTGTATTCCGTGCACCTCCCTGCAACACACAGGAAGGTTCGTTATCCCTCGCCTTCAGAGGCAGCACCAGTTCAACTAGGCATCTTAATAAAGTGATTTATTTACATTGATGCTCAGGCAGAATAGCTGTGGAACTGAACACATGCAGCAGCGAAACACGTTAGACTGAGACGAATGCTCACTCACACGAAGATCCCTTTACGTTGTGCTGGCCGTGTAAAGCGTTCAATAACGAAGAACTGCAGGTCCGTCACCTGGCTGGTGCAGAGGGCAGATCTGCGTGGTACCGGGCCAGCTGTAGTATTTTGGCTGTGTTCCTCTGCCCGCTGCTGCCGGCGCGATGCCGTTTGGAGATCCCTGCGAGAGGGGTGTAAATAGGCACCGCGCACATGAGAGTACGACCCTAATGTGAAAGCTGAGTACATACCACAGAAATCTCCGTTGGGCTAGGCAAATGCCCAGTAAGGATGGCTGATATCCTATTTCTTATTTATTTATATCAGACCATTTCTTCCTTTACTTACAACTTGCTAATGGTTCTCACAGGAACATGCAGTCACAGATTATCACGCCCACCCTAATTCTCCTTTCCCTTCTTTTCATTTGCTTGTAATGTCCAATTGTTTTCTCTTATCACCAATCAGTCATACACTCCCTGATGGTGGGACCGTTTCTTACATGCTTCTGTAGCTCTTAACATAATAGGACGTCTGGGTGTTGGCTGAATAATACAGATCATCAGACGTAACACTTTTACAACAAATTTATTTTGGCAATGCTGATATCCTCTGTCTGATTAATGCAGACATTTGATAACTGAGTTGTATTTGCACAAATAATTGTGAAAAGTAGATGCCGAGCCTGACTACTTAGATTAGCTATCGCACATCTTAGGAACCATAAGGCACAGTTTAAGGCAGTGCAGGGCTGCCTGAATTCTTTTCTAGGGCTGAGGCACGAGAGAGTTTACAATTACTTACAGAAGATGTGAAGAGGCTCAATATAAATGCAAATTTGTCCCTGAGCCAGCCCAGCTTACAGTAGCCTAAGCCTAAGCTGTTATTTTCTCCTATTTCAAATCCCTATTTGAGATCTACTTCAATGACACCGTATGAGCAGCCAACTTATAATGGCCGGGCTCGGAGTTGTAAGGGAGCATGGATGTTTATGGAGCTAAACCAAAATAGTAAATGAAGACACAAACACATCCATACAGGCCATACGTATGGATAAAACAGCGTATACCTGGTTGAGTCTGTCATTATCCCCCCTTTATATGCTGCAGATCATGAGTTGTAATTTCTTTGCGGCCACATTGTGCTCGGTGATTATACCATCCCGGCAGAATCCTCGTCAGGGCCAGGAGGTGTTACAGTAACACGTTAATGACAGCAACGAGGCATCGCTTCGACAGAAAAACGTGTGACATTTTCTCAAGTTCACAAATCCCATTTTATTTGCAATCTCTTTTTCAACTGCTGTCTCTCCCTGGGGGATTCAAAGCCCCAAAGACCTTTTTTAAAGCTTTATTCCTGGTCCCAGGAGTTGTATCTAGATTGTGACTGCTTGCTCCCTATTTGTACAAAAGCCGACTATTAAAGGTCTCGGTTCTCTACTGGAGTTTCTGTCCTACAGTAACAATATTACCGATCGCCATAACTCAATCGGGGCATGGGAATAATTGCATATAAAGGACTTTAGCAGCAGCAGCAGAGCTTAGGGAGACTTTAGGCACCTTCATCCAAAATTGTCATTACCCAAAGCCCATCACCCATCACCCAAGCCCACAGACTCCTAACTCTGTTGGCCATCTTAATTTTGGCCATCAAGCCCCATGGACAACCCAGGCTTCTCCCTTTTTTACCCCTTCTCCTGGCTGGTCAGCCCTGCCCGGGCTGAAATCTGCAACCCGGTTATGAGCAGGTGTTCCCAAGTGTGCACCGTTCCTCTTTCAGTGTTCAAGGGAACGCCAAAGAGCCAGAATGTGAAGTCCTACATGGTCAGAGTTACAAGGCAGGGGTATTCCAGTCTGGTGCCTGCTTCAGAGGCACAAAAGTTCATGCTGAGGCCTGACTCGGTCCCTTACCCACTGTCCCATCTCTGCATAGTACAGCCAACTGTCATGTCCAATGAGAAAAAACCCTCCCAAATTAATATATCATGCTATCACACCATGGCCATCTGTGAACCTCAAAGACCAAGGAGCACATACCACGCTATTACAGTTACTGCCTGTTTCAGAACTAAAGGTGGCAAACGTGCAGTTTCCAATATTAACGAATTTGTACTTTTCCTCCTCTCAAACCACCTGTGACCTCAATAAACACCCACATGCACACTTTAAAATCCATCATCCGCTCCCCCCTGTAGGCACAAGTACCCGTGGTGTTGTATTGGCCGAGGCACAGCACCGTGTACCACTCACGTCCCAGCTCCCTAACTGCCAAGGGATCATTTATTGCATTTCAACAAGTCTCTCTTTTAAAGTAGAACTGATACAGCTTCTTCTGTTTCTGGTTAACCCTTACATGCCACAGGTGCAGCTCAACCCAGTCGACCATTACTGTTTGGTTTAGGGTTTGGGCTTTTTTGGGGGGTGGGGGGGCGGTAACTGTACTAAATCAAGACTTTCAAAGCCATAAAACATTTGACTGTTTTGAACCCCTGGATGTTTGGTGACATTCAAAAGGGAGAGACCAAATAAGTCAAGAATCATTGAGAATCAAAGGCTGGCCCTAACCAGAGGCACCGAAAGAGGAACATTGCGTTTTGGATCTTCTTTCATAGACAGCAGGGAGCTGGCACAGAAAGGCAGAATTAATTTATCAGGCATTCAATGAGGAAAAACAAAGATGGGCCATATACTTGTTACTTACCGAAGACAGATGCTTTTCACAGTTGAAACTAACAGACATTACTGGATATATGTTTGTAAATAGAGTTTGATATTCCTCAACACCAGAAACAGTTCACAGAATTATAAAACATGTTTTAAAAGCCCGGGAGGCAGACTCGTAAGATGACTGTTGGTTGGCAGTGTTATTAGTCTGGATATTCCACAAGGAAAGTGTCACCTTACACCGAGCAAAACATCAGTCTTCCAATATTGTAAATTATCCATTTCTAATGGTGCAGTTGGCTGAAGAAAGCTGCAGATAATATCATATTCTGCACACACACACACATGCCTCTGATAACTAACCAATATCCTAATATAGCAAACATTCAATAGGATTAACTTCCTGGCTCTATCTGTGCCCAATTTAGCAATTAAAGAGTCAGTAATTTTCCACAGTGCTCCATTCCCCCTGTATTATTTCCTCCTACCCCTAGCACCTCTTCAACTATTTCTTTTCTGACCATGATTAAGGAGGCTGTTCCCGGCAGAAACTAAATCCCAAACTTTTTTTTCATCCCCACTTCAATTCCTCCTCAGATGCCGTCAGCAGACATTCTGTATTCTTTATTTTGTCTCTTTTCAGTAATTTCAATTAAGCTACCTCCAACTGATCCTAAACCTTTAGGACCTCTGGCGTTAGTGCCAGTTCCCTTCAAAGCTGTAGCTGGTTTTGATTTAAGTCTGGTTTTTGAGACAGCTGCTCCCTAGTTTTTTTTTTCTGCCTCTGAAAATCCCAAACAATTGCTTCTTACAAATACTCTGACCGCGATGGTTTAGGCGTCGCTTTGTCCTCGGTGCATCTGCTCTTCTGTTAGGGCTCAGGAAAGCTGATGACTGAAGTCTGCGTCCCTGCCTGGGCTTCCACACGCAGTTTCCTCCCCGACTCTCCCATCCAAATGTGGGGCACGTCCTGGCATCCCGGGTGACAGCCCAGCTCTCCGTCACGCAGCACCTTTGAGGCAAGCCCAGAGTTACCGCCTGCGGTTTAGACTCAGCCGAGAAGGCTCCACAATCAGTTGAGAAATCCATGATTTTTAAGGAACATGCAAACCCTGGCCCCTCAGCGTTTAAGTACCAAAAAATAAAGGTCCGGCAGAAGCAGAGG
>NW_009635795.1:25413-44847 GCF_000690535.1 Cariama cristata | reverse complement strand
CAGGAATGCGTTATGCTGACATAAAGAGAAGTATAAGCAAGTAAGACTGATTTCCATACCTCAGAGGGATGCTTCGATGATGGACCACTGATTGCAGGGGAAGACGGAGGCACAATATACGTACCATCTAAGCACAATGTAAGTCACCAAAAGTAGTATTAGTGGTATGTTCGGGGTTCCGCACTCTTTCAGTAAATAAGTCATTGACTTTGATTTATGAATTTCAATTCTGTCAGCACCTCCCATTCAGAAGTCAAAGAATAAGCTCTGCTTGCTTTCTTAACCACTCTCGTAGTGCATCACAGTTTGCTTCTGACCAGTAGCAGGATGGATAGCGTTGTTTCCCTGCACCTGTAACAAATGGTTCAACAATAGATTTTCACTTAAACAGGGAGTTAATGTTCACTAAAAAATATTTCAGATCAGCAGACACCCGTACCATATCCAAGAAGTGTCCCTAGCACTGAATTATTAGAATTCCAAAAAAGGCTCAAAAATTAGACACCTGTTATATCTTTACAACACTTTGGGGCTCTTCTTTTTGGAGGCTACTTTGAAGCAATTCTTTATGTCATTTAGTACTGGAAAAGCCTGCATTTTATAAAGAATAAGATACAATATGACAACTAATTGATTTACTGCATTTCAGTTTGTAGGGTTGAGCTCAGAACTATGTTGAAGTGCCCCGCCAGGGCAGGAAAAACAGCGGGAGGAAGAAGAGTTTTCTAGTTATCTTATCTTGTGAGAAAGCTTGGAATCTGTTCTCCACCTTCTGAAGGAAGAAGTATCTTTTTGTTTGATTTCTTCCCTGGGAATAGAATTAAAGCTCCAATATTCTGTATTTAAAATTGTGAGGTGATAGCATGGTGCTAGCACTGATGGGTCTTCAGATGTTAAATGTACCTGAATGTCTTATCTGTGCCTAATCAGTCTGATATTCATGTGAAGATCTTTCTTCATATGGAAAATGGAAAAAGCTGTTAATCGTTGAATTTGTCAAGGAGTATCACAATACAATTGGCATTTTCAGTCTGTTTATTTGCAGTTTAGAAGAGGAAGTGAATGTCCTCATTCACCAAATTTCCTGAAAGCAAAATTTTATTCTGCTGGCTCAAGACTGTGATGGACTCTAGGAAAACCTTAATGAAATTAGGTAATAGGCAATTTTGTGGTAAGTTAAATTTAGACCCATGCAAGACTGGGGACTAGAGATGAGTGAATAATTCTTTCTAAAATGTATTCAGCACATTTAGCTTTTGTATATGTTTGCAAAATGCTAAAGATCCATTTATGGTTTTCCAAAATTCACTACTTGTTTCAGGAATTTCCAACATAATTGTTATGAGTAATTCTCAAATCATAAATTGTTTATGGCAAGTTCTAGCCATTTCGTTAGGTAGGACCTCAAAACACATGCCCTGACTCCTGATGCCAGGTCGGTGGTATCTGAAAACAGCAGTGCAAACTGATTTCTGTGCTTTTAACCCCAGAGCATCCTTCATTTAGGCATTAATTAAACATGATAGAGATTTCTAAAAGTGCAGAATTAGCTAAATTAAGGGAAGAGAAAGAGAAATGTATGATAGAGTAGAAATTGTAATGGTAAGACACAGAACATGGATCATCCTTTCTTCACCTGTTTTGTACGAGAGGCAACTCTACAGGATTTTAAAGACAGAAGCTAAAACGTGTTATGCAGCAGAGCTTAGCAGCAATAAGGAAAACTAATCTAATAAATACAAAGGAAAGTTTAGAAAAATTACAGGAGTAAATACAGAATGGAGGAGAATCGATCCTAGTAAAAACGGCATTTTTGAAGGAAAACCACAGAAAGACTGTAGAAAAGCTCACAGAGTCTGTAGGACTCAAAACAACTGGTCCATTATCACGGGAACGTCTTTCAGTGTTGTCGATTCATCGGGGTGGTCAAGAAAGATTTCAACAATTAAGAACATAACTTTAGTTTGCCTTGAAAATGAACTACTCTGTGGGTTAAAAGTGAGAAACAATGTTGGTCAACAGCATCTAAAACCCCAGCTAATGGGCATCGTAACTGTGTGTGCTGAGAACAACTCGGCAATGAGAACTGGATCAACCTTTCTTCATTCCATGAAGATCTGTGCTGAGCCTGTTCTGGCACAAATTGCCGATAACTAGCAACTGGATTATAAATTATACTGCACACCTAGATTTTTGTAAATCTACCACCACACAGCAATGTGGAGAATTCAGGGGAAAAGGGGAAGAAAGGTGGACGAGGAGGAAAAGAGAAGCAAGCTTACAAATAAAATTACCTTCCAACAATCAATAAAGTACCTCTAGGTCTTGGACATACTTCCCATTACAGTATATTTGGAAAACTATCCCAGTGCAGCCTGACAATGACTTGTACCTCCCTCTCTTCCCATCCCTCACAAGCCCTTTCCAAGCGGATGCAGAAGAGCCGGGCGACGGAGGGCAGGGAGGAGGAAGGGGCTGGCGGAGCCCCTCAGACCCCATGGCCGCGTACAACGCCTGCGGGCAGTGCCAGCCCCCGACAAACCCACCCCGCACATCACAGGCCTTTCTCGCCCGAGGATGTCGCTCAGCTTTCCATGTTCACTGCTGCCGAAGCCATTCCCCGCTCCGAGGGTAAGCAGCTTTGCTCCGCAGAGTGCCAGCGTAACGCGGCAGTTCGTGAGGGGCACGGCAGTGCAGTTTCATTTCAACAGCAGTGAGCTGATGTTTGTGCCACCTCTCATTTTTAATTCATGGATGCATTAATTTTGTATCATTTGCATCATAAATTGAGCCTTTCCTGCAACAGGAAAACTAAGGATCCATTATTTTTACCTTTTTTCCCCCCATTCTGCTTTGCCGTTAGTCACCTCTTCCACATGAATTCCTTCTCCCAAAAAACAGGCATGTGGGATTTATTCAGGCAAAGTGCCAATATTAAAACTGGGGCACTTCCCTTTAACGATAAACAGTGAACAATAATGCAAAGCATTATGGTATGACAGCCATCACTCGAATGAAGAATACAAACCTGACTCATCCTTTTTGCTGTCTGTCAACAGGAATGGATTGGGATGCAGCGGTGTCCCTGCGTGCCGCACAACCGGTTGCGTCCTCGTGTCTTTTGGGCTTTTGTACTAAAAATCTGCGTTGCTATGCTCCAGAGATGTGCATCGATTTTTATAACACTTCTGTTCTCCGCTGACGGCCAAGAAAGATCTTTAACATCTATTAAATCAGCACTTGTCACTAATTATTTTTAAGCTTATCATAATTTGTAACATTAAAGCTCTCTTTAGTTGCTTTAATGTTGGATTCTGTACACCATCCTTCTTCCATTCAAGAGAAGAGTTCACCATCGCAGGAGGCAAAGCCACGTACTACTTTAACAAACTCCCAAAGAGATCCTGCGGTCTAGGCCAACACCTGTTGCACGGACGTGACTGCAGGAAAGAAATCAACACCCAGAATACAAGGAGGCAGGTTCACTACATGGCATTAAGTTTCTCTTCCTTTACTACGCTTCCCCTGAAGCATGCCCAGGCCTTTGTTTATCTCCATCTCCTGCTTTCTCTTCTTTTCTCTTCTAACCCCTGCTCATTCCGTGTACCAAAATCAACTTTGCCCTTTGGGCCCCGTTACTCCTCTCTTCAAATCCTTCTTGTCTGCAGCGTAATTTTTAAGGTCTTAATCCTCCCACCTTCATGGGGTTACCCACGCGTCTTGCTTCCTTCCAAGCATAAAATATCACAGGGGTAAGAAAGACGCCATAGGCCTGCAGAGTGTGAAACACTTATGTTTAAGTCTGGCAGCGGGTCAATGCAAAGCTTCGTTTTGGTATATATTTTACGCCTGATCTGTAGTAGAGGTGAGCTGCGTAAACTACCTGTTGAAACCTTGCTGTGATGGAAAATCAGAGCGCCATGAAATGTGCCATCAGAAGGAGAACCGGGAAGGAGGGGGAAAAGGGTAACGGCTGCTCCGGGAACTCATCACCTCCCTGTGGGATGAAAGAAGGTGACTGCAAAACCTGGTCATGGGTGCCCAGCAGTGCTCGCCTACCTCACCTCCACCAGAGCAAGTCACATCTGTCCACTGTGGGCACAGCGGTCACAGCCCTCCAAAGAAAGGTGCATTTCACAGTGGATACAAAATATGGCTTCAATCTGTTCTTTTCTGCCAAAAATACCACATTTATAGTGCTTGCCCATCAAGAATTTTCAAGAATATGTACTGATTAGCTTGATGCAAAATCAGTTAGAGACTAGGAACGATGGCATACGTATCCGTTCTTGTATCATGCATGGGATACTCTGGGAGAAATGAGGTTACAGTTCTGCTAAGTTATTAAATGCTTTCTGGTTAATCACTGTGATCGTACAGACCACGGGCAGGCTCAGGACAAGAGTGCAGGTAACTCTGGTGGTCACCATGCGATCAGGGATAAGGCAGGTACTCGCTTCTCTACTTCCAAGCTAATCGCCTGCAACAGTGCTGCTCCCTGCAAGGAGTCCGGAGTTTCCTTGGGTGACTCACACTTCTGGGGAACCACTGCTACAGCCATGAAGGCTCGGACTTGAGCCCTGCTGCTCTCACTTCATATAGTACTGGTCTCACCGTAACAGTCCTGCAACGTCAGAGACCCGCTCAAAAGCTAGAGGCCAGGTTCACAGGCGGTGTCTCAATTGCTTGGTAATGTTCTTCTGAATATGGGAAAAAAGTCATAGGAAAATATAAGATGTTGGGAAAAATTAATGGGAAAACATAAGCTGTAAACTCAGCATTACTAGATAGCATGCTTTATCTTGTATTCTTCTGTCTCTCGGTGAATTTGCCCATAAATCTGTGTTGCTACTGCATGTTTTATCTAGTAAGGGATATTAAATAACGGTATTTTTTTGCTGGGTTTTCTTTGTCTCAAGTAGCGTGCACATTTGAAATTTTACGTTGTATTAAATGGAGAATATTATCCAAGCAAAACCATCAAGAATAAGGTTAAGAATTGAAATCGATCTTGTTAACTCAAGGCTACCACACGCTACAGAGCAAAGCCTTTTAAAGAATAATATACAATGCATTACAGATCTAAGCTTTTCAAAGCAGGATATGCAGGATTAAGGCTACATTTAAATCCAAACATGAGAAAAGGGAAAAACCAAATAGGCAAAACACGACTACTTTATAGTGATGTTATGTAAGAACTTATATAGGGGAATAATTCATCCTGTGGTTCTATCTTGTAATGGTATCAGGAGGGAAAAAGATATTTGAAAATATTAATTTTTTTTTTGTCCTTATCTAATCTCATCCTATAAATCCTAAAATACTTTAATCCAAACTGTATGGCTATTGCCATCACAGCGCAGAGCTCACTTTGTTTGTGAGCCTCAGTCCTGTATTTTCTGTTTCAGCACATTTCCATTTCTCTTCAGTACCAGCTCAGCTGTGACATTTTGGGAGTTTGTGACCACTGAAATACTTCGCTTTGTGACGCTTTTCAAATAGCCGCAGCATTCTCTGTACTACATTCCATTTCCCAGTTTGTGACAGATATTCCCAGTATTGACTCAGCCTTGGAGTTCCTTGTGTTTTCAGGCAAAAATGCTACGATTACCCTGTCCTTTGGGACTATGTATACTGCCTCCATAACACAGATCTATTTTGTAAGCAGCTTAGGATAGGGACCATGTATTATATAAAGCGGAGTGTACAACCAATGCCCTTATTTAGTAATAACCCCTGTTCTCACTCCTCCTGACTGTAGGGCCCGGAGGCAGACTGGGATTTATTTGGGAGAAGACGAGCGGTAGCACAGTAACATCTACTAAAATACACTTGTTATTCCTGCCTTTCTCATTCGACGTAGAAGACAGCCAGCAGCGTAACCTCCCTGGTAATGGATATGTGTAAGAGGCTCCCAGATCCTACCCGTGTCCTTCCATCTTCCACCTCCCCAGGGAGAAACGCTGCGACGGAGACGGCAGCATCCTCCATCCGCAGGAGGGAACGGCCGCTCCCCTCCCTCCCTCCCTCGGGCTCCCAGAGAAACACGCTGCCTTTGAAACCCACGTGCCAGGATGTTATTCAAAGATTTATGGTTCCTGATTCTCGCTACAGTCCGCTCTTGCGCCTTTGTTTACTTGGCAGGGGATGGGAGGGAGGAGGGAACGGGATTAGCCTCAAAACCCCACAACAAAAGGCAGAAAAGCTCTGCCTCAGGCATTCAATAATCTGCATTTCTAGAGAATTACTGAATATGCCAGAATTGTCTCCAGAAAATTTGGCACATTTTAAAATAGTTATTCGTGGCCCATAAGAAACACTTCACATTAAAATAGATTTGAAACCAATAGGAGTTTTGTTCTGATCTGGTAGCCACTGTCACATACCATAAGAGAGGAGCAACCCAAAATGTTCTGGTTTTATCTGCTTTACCTTTAGAAGCATAAACCTTACACACATAAAAATAATCAGAAGCTCTCGGATGGGAGCATTGGGAAAAAGAAGGGGAAGCAATTCAGGTTTTTGGCCAAGTGAACAATTATCTTCCTGTTTGTAAAGACCTTCACTTTACAGCTGAGAGAGGACTACAGTATTTCCCTGAACGTAACGTGGGGAGAAGACTGGCACATTGGTTTTGTTGATTTTTTTTTTTTTTTTTTAAACAGGGGACAAAAACTACCTAGTCTTTGCTCATGGTATTAGACAGATATCATGCAATGGCTCAAAACGCTAATTTGCTTAATTGCATTAGTCCACTCCCCCCCTGTTATGGGAATTCAAGCTTCAATGGCAAATTCAACCTCCTAATGAGATTACGGTGACGTTCTCAATGTGAGGCTGTAGGGCGGCAGAAGATGGGCAAAGGAGCCACGCGTTTCCTTGGTGACTGGCCGAGTGGTTAACCCTGGCAAGAAGGGGTGGAGGGAAGAATCAGTCTGAGTGACAGTACTTCATCCTTTAAACTTCAGCTCATGGCTGAGCAAAGCAGAAATAGTGCCAAGCAACGGCCATGGGGAAATTACCCTTGTTTTCTTCTCTGTCTCTTCCAGCTGATGTCAGTAGAAGGGGACAAGACAAAGGACCTCAAGCTGTGGCAAAGATCATTAAAACAGAAGACTATAAAGCCATGGACATTGCTGTGCCGTCTATTAAATATTAATTTCAGTTGAACGCAGACATTTTGCTTTGTTATGCTGTTTGATGCTATTATTATACCTTTAATGCATTTTGTATAGTTTTATTCCATTTTAAGCTCCTTTGTAATGAAGGTGCCTTTTAGTCAGCTCCACCAGCTAATCAGATTGCTTTCTCTTCACTACTCCCATTGAGCTTTTAAAGCCCGAAGCCTAAGCTAACTGGAATATATGGTCACGATTTAAGTTCTGTGGAAGAGCTGAAACTATGCCAGAAACACAGCGCAAGGCTATGTTTTTATTGCTGTCATGTCGAGCGCAGGTGAGATGCTTTTGAATTAGGGACTATTTAATCACAAACATGCCTAATTACTGTACAGGAGTAAAACACATGTGTTTATCATTGACAGATTTCAGTGGAAACAACTACTAGTCTTTTTTGCCATTTATCCAATAGATTGCATTAAGACAAATGTAGGGCAACGTTAAAGAGATGATGTCTGTGAATGGAGAAAACCAAGAAATTTTGGGGGGTATATTATTTTTTCCCAAGACAAAGATATTTCTGAGTCAGAGGACGACACTGCCCACATGCAGTTAAGCAGTCTACGACCCCCACACATGGATCCCCTGAGTCTGGTTTAGTTCACAGCAGTGCAAATCTAGAGGTTTTCCATCGCCACCAGTACAGTTAAGCTGTTGTCAAACACACTGATAAAGGCAAAATTGTTCCACTTTCACAAGACTGGGTATGTGGGGAAAGACCGGAGGTGCAGGTCTGTAGGTAAACCTGAATGAAGGGCTCCAAAGGCAACGTGAACCCAAAAGTGACAGAACACTTACCCCGACCACCGCGCACCACCGGCGGGTGATGATCTGCCTCCCCAGTACGCGGCTGCGGCCCGGGAGGGTGGCGGCGGGGAGCAGCGTCCTGCTGCAAGGGTGGGAAGAAAAGGAGAGACCATTACCGTGTGAAACCAACCGCAGCAACTTCTAATTCCTCTATGCTCTAATTTAGTACGACTGAGAGTGTCATCAATTGCTGAAATATTTTCACTATTTTTAAACCTTAGGGAGCAAATGGAAATCACATTTTAAAGACAGAAACTTAATTAGGGTTTTTGAGAGCTAGTCATTTGCCAAAGGAGACGTGACGAGGCCAGTTCTACATTCCTTACCTCTTCTCTCCTCTGGGAAGGTTTCTGATGTCTGCTGCCGATCCACGCGGTGTTTCCTTTATTGTGGATTTGGCTGCCATGGCTCCTGGCATATCATTTTGATGTAGCTGGTCATCAGGGTTAAAATAGAAGAATTAATGGGTTTTTCAGTTTGTTTGTGTTTGTTTTCCTCAGAGCCTTCAGGAAAGCCTGTAATTCTTATAATCACAACCTGACCTTGGTTCTCAAGATCTTCTATTTTCGAAGATACCTACACTCTCATCAAAGCTGCCATTACAGCATAGCTAGGTATTCCTGGGGCGGCTTTCATCTAGCTGGATTCAGATGAAAGGTAGATGAAAGGTTCCTGTACCCTTTGGGCTGTCGCAGCGGTGGGGCCCTTACAGCCCCGCAGGGAACCCAGGGCATCTGCCGTGAGTGCCGTGGGCTTGGTGGCCCTTCCCGTGACAGCTCCTGCCTACGTGGCTCTGCTGGAGTCACACCTCTGCCTCCCAGAAATGCCTCGTTACTGCCATCACAATTGGATTGTCTGTAGGTAGGTCTTCAAAACACGACCTTCTGCAGTCCTTCAGCCCAAATATCCATTAACACCTTCTGCAGTCCTTCAGCCCAAATATCCTTTAAATGTACAGGCAGTTTTGCTCGTTAAGCTCTCAAAGTTCATGTGGGCTGAGAGTTTTGCTCCAAACGCAGCAGATGCTGTTGTGGCTCCGACACACATCTGTGGCTCCTCCTCTTCAGCTCTGGATTTTTTTCTGAGATTTTTTCCTTCTTGGCTTTCTTCAAGCTTCTTTGCTGTTTCTTGTTCATCTACAGCCCAAGAGAAGACATTCTGGTGTACTTCTTTTTTTTATCAGTAATTAGCAGCTTAAGAAGTGCAGAGGCTGGGAAGAAGGCGAGATATTCACAGCACCTTTTTACAGTATTTGATACATAATCAAATACAATCGAATATTTTGATAAATAAATTAGGAGCCTAATCTCTCTTGACTTTCCTAACAGTGAAAGAGATGACTCCTCCTGACTCTGCTTGGTGGAGGAACCTAATTTAAGCATCCAGATTTAGATGAGTTTAGTATATGATGTGATGACTCCTTCCCACTCCTGTTCATTCTTCCACTGCTCACGTGGGTAGGAAATTCAGATGTACGTTACTATTTTTTTTAGCCACGTGATGTGACCCCTTATTGCTAATGAGAAGAGATTAACCTTTTGAAACGCAAGGATGAAATTACACTCTCCTCAGGACTAGAGCCATGAGCTAATATAATCACATAAAGCCTAGGAAAGAGCTATGGAGACATCAGAACCTCAGATCTGAAATTTGTGTCTATAATGAGAAAACCAGAACCCTTGTTAAAGGGGTATTTAAACAGGCTCAGGATCACAATCCCAATCAATTCTGCTTCGGCCAGGAACTGAGAAGAGTTAGAGAATAAGGATGTGACCCCAGATCTCCACCCACAGTTTCAGTGGGAGAAAAAAATCATCTTCCAGCTGGGTTATGCCATTGACTAATCCTGCAATATCAAGAATTTTGATTTTCATGGAGTGGCCTAGGAACTAAAATGAGCTCTTAAAAAGCAGCCCCAACACTGTTTGGAACAGAATTTTGGGTGTGTAACAGACATTCATGACAGTCTTTGGCCGTACTATGTTTTGAACACAGCTGCAAGCACTCATGTAGTAATTTCCTTAGAAACATCCATCTTGGCTATGGAAATATTAGCATTATTAGAAAATAACTACTAGTCATTAGGAGAGAGCACCCTCGTCTGACCATATGCTAAGAGAAGGACCGTGGAACACGGGCCATGGAATTTGAGGAATTCCTTAATTTTGGCTCTGCCAGAGGGGAATCGTCAAGGACACCGCCCTTCTGATTGCTAGCAACATTTTCAAACTATTTGACATATGCTTAGGTGCTTGTGCATCCACCGGGGAGGAATAAGAAGGTATAATGTAATGGCATTAAGTAGGTTTATCCAATGCAGCAAATACTTACCTACATGAATGCATCTCCCTTTCGGTTCTGCTGTCTTGTGCATCACAGGGGATGCCCAGTCAAGTATTGCAACGCTAGAAAAAGAGGTTTTGCTGCTGCTATTGGCACAGTTTCAACAAAAGCAGAGGGCTAGTTTCCTGTGCCACCAGAAACGTAGCCCTACATATATATTTTAGAAACAACCAAAGCACACACAGGTGGATTCTAGTTGAAAGATGTTTCGACTTACACGCTAACAATTTTGTTGGCGAGACCCAGACTATGCCTTTAATATTATCAACCTTTGCCTCAGTTTCTGTCTTCCATTTCAGTCTGTCTGCTTCTTTCTTCCTTCTTCTCCATCCCTTCCGATCCTTCCGCTCCTGTTGCCCCAGTGCTCTGAAGGTTCCCGTCAGTCCTGTTCTGTAGACATGAAACGTGCACGGGACTTTGATGCTATGGTTCCGTGGATCCTGGCCCGAGGATGGGAGCCCTGCTCGCTCACCGGCAGCCTGCACGCTGCTCAGCCACCCGCCTTCTGACTGGCAAGAGGCTGCTTTGAGGGTTCAGCTGGGCACACCAGGAGCTCAGCTAGTGCTAACAAGGTAGGCATCACCTCCACTAATTTTGACAGGCTGACAATACAGGTTTAATACTAACGAGCACAATTCCCTCTTCCAGTACCTCATGAATAGTTGCTTGACCAGTCTCATGTCTTCTTCCTTTGCTCCCCCACTTCCACTCTCTCTCCTAAATTCAATCTACCTGTGACAGACTCCCATCCATTCTCTGTTTTCTCTTTGTTTCCTCCTCAAACACTCCTCTAATTCTCTTGCCTAAAGCCACAGCGGCCAAGCGCACTGAGCAGTTAAAGCTCAGACAAGTCGTTACTGAGCTTCCGAGCCCTTGCTAACACAGCCTTGTACAGAGTTAAATCTGAAAGAAGGGGACACGATGGGTCACGTGCCCGGGAGCGAGGTGGAGGTGCTAGCCATGGCTGAGACAGACTTTCTAAGGACGAGCTTTTAAGGGAGAGGGAAGGTGAGGCTGACGGGACGTGCTACGGTCGCAGCGTGCTGGAGGAGGAAGGGAACAGGTCCAGATCCCTGCCGGCAGCTGGTGCTGGAGCCCCTCACGGGAGACCAAGGGGATGTGAAGAAAGATGGAAGGTGTAAGGCACTGGATGCCCCAAGCGACACGGGGCAGATCTGACTCAGTTGAATTACTACTTGGCGTGTGACATTTGTGAGGTTTGACTGTTGCACATCCTTACTCACGTTTGCATTCCCCTCCTATTCATTTTAGTTACTCTTATCTTTTTCCATACAGGAAAATGTGAACCTCAGTGCTTTATTAAAAGGCATACTGCTTTTGGAAAGCCATTACAGCAGCATAACCTCCTCTTTCTCTTCTCAAGGCAGAGCTGGACAAGTTAGACTTTCTCTGGAATGACCATCTTGCTAAAGTTTTTTGAAAAACTGCAACATACAAAAAAGCCATGTATTAATTCGATGGGAATTCAGTTTCTAGATGGTGGCTGATTAGAATTGGATGGCTGGCTCAATTAATCAACCGTGATGCCTGTTGATCAAGCTGATAACTGATGTACTCCAGGGACTGCTTTCTGACCTCTCCAGAGATGGGCAGGCACTTGGAGGCAAACATCTAATTTTCATTTGGACTCCTACATCAAACAAGCCCCTCTTTTAAGCCTTCTGTCTCTCAAACACTGATATGACACTATTTGTGTCCCCTTCTTTCTCATTTAACACAATAGGACAAGAGGGCATAGTCTGAAACTGCACCAGGGGAAATTCAGGCTAGAAATGAGGAGGCATTTCTTCACCGAAAGGGTGGTTAGGCGTTGGAATGGGCTGCCCAGGGAGGTGGTGGAGTCACCACACCATCCCTGGAGGTGTTTAAGAAAAGACTGGACGTGGCACTTGGTGCCATGGTCTAGTGGACAGGGTGGTAGGGCAAAGGTCGGACGCAATGATCCCAGAAGGCTCTTCCAACCAAACTGATTCTGTGATGCTTACTTAGAGTTGTGCAATGCATAGCAAAAGTTTATTTTATTGCAGAAAACCTGAAATTCTCTTTTTCTCACTGACCTAATTGCATGCTGCGTCCATTTACTGGGAAAACATAAGTTGAACTCGTCAGGATAGATCTCTTCCACCCTCCTTTGGCTTCCATTATCAATGACATTTTCAATTACAGCAGACGCCTAAACTTTCTTTATGAGCTGCTAGCACAGCCTAGCACAACTGCCACAATTTAAATCTATCCTATCCAAATACATTTTACCCATCAGTATCTTACGACCCAGGAAGACATAAAACTCAATTTACTCATTAACCTTAGCTTCCTGAAACTGCAATTACTGCCCTGTGGACAGTCAGTAATTGAATTGAATAAGGGTAGCATGCAAATGCCAGCCGGCGCTAGCTACTGCTAAAAGATAATCCTGCATGCCTACAAAAATTGCACGTGGCACACAGACAGCAGGTAGCAAAGCAGAGTATTAGAAAGGAAAATGCATAAAGTAGCAGGCACAGGGATTAAGGAGATGCAAAGGATCAGACTCACAGGAACCCACTCAGTGGGAATAAACACAATATTATATTAGCTTAGGTTTATGGTTACAGTTAATGGCACGCAGTTATTACTTTTGCATCGAAAGGCATTCTCTGAGAGGATGGTTTCACCGCAGAATCAGATCTTGCTTTTCTCCCTGCCCTTTGTAATTCAAGATGTTAGTGGGCATTTTATATAGCCTAGTCTCCCTTGCCCCAGCTGTAGCGAAAGAGATCAAGACGTTACAAATAAGGACTGGAGCCAGCAGAATGAGATTCAGTTTGAAGTGCTCTCGTCTTTCGACATTGTTACTTTCCATTTTTTTTCCTCCACTGAATCATGAGCATACGCTTTTCCACGCTTGTGGACAGAGCTTTTGCATCTTTCAGCTTGATCTAAGCACAGATGGCCCCGGTCTCTTACAGCTACATTTCATATCCCATCATGGCCCTTGCAGAAATAACTCACTGGCTGGTTGAGTGCATTTATTATCCAACCTCATATCCCTCCCACATTTTACCGGTTTTGTTTAGCTTCCTGCTTCCAGTCCGAATTTCTTACTTTCTTCCTTCGCCACTGGAAGATGCTCCAGCAAGTAAAAAATGCCACTTAAGAGCTTTAATCACCATGGTTCTGATCCCATACAAGGCACGCCTACGTTAGTATTTTAATTCAGATCAGGATCATCCCTTCTTACTGCACTTCGGTTCATGCACAGAATTGTGTTGAGGAAAATGAAGTGGATTTCTTCTCGGGGAGTCTACACCAGATGTTCTTCAGGAGCACAGGTACAAAAGCCAACTGCTATCGGCAGTCAGTGCCCAAGGCCAGCCCAGAGCCAGCCCAAAGCAATCCCTTCCCTAGCAATGTCCACGCAGATTCCCAGGACCAATTCAGTTTGGCAGATCTGCTTGTTTTGGATCACGTTCCTCGTTAAGATTGACATAGCATCCACAGTGTACTTAAGTATACACTGCTCTCTCCTGGTTTAACTTGGCCTCCAAAGTGGGGACGTTGGATGCCACCGAGACAAATACAGGCCTGCGCTGCTAAGAGGGGGCTCAGGATAACACTAAGGATGCAAGTACTCACCCATGGTCAATTAAAGACATGCACAAAGATATTATCATTATTATACTACATAATTATTATTATATTAAAGATATGCACAATATGCACAAAACCGCACAAAACCAGTGTTAGGAGTAAAAGAGAACAAAAACCAGTATCCAACACATGTAAAATGCATATACGGTAAATGGGGATGTAATCTACTTGCAGACCAGTGAAAGAACAAGGTGTATGAGAGTGTCAGCAAATGTGAAAACAGCCCCAAGTGGAACCTAGAGCGATGAAGAAGTCACCAACATCATATTCCTCCTGGCAAAGAAGAGGAGGAAACCCAGTCATCAACATCTCACTCCACCCAGTGCATGTGCTCGTCTCTGCGTCTCTACAATTTAAACTGATTTTTTTTTAAAAAAAAAACAAAACAGTGAGAAGTATTCCCTTAATTAGAGAATTGGGACTGTGAAATTTAGTAACTGGACTAATCATAGCAACTGTTCATTGCATTTTATTTAAGTCTACTAAAATTTCAGTTAGACCAACAATAAATTCTTGGCTTTGCATATAAGATATGTCCCCATTTTTGCCTATAACAAGATTTGGAGAATAACAAACTGATTTCAATTAAGATTTATTTTGTCGCCATTTTGAGTAGTCCTTGTCTGAATGCACAGAGTTGTCAAGAACCTGCAAAGGTGAGCTACTTCAGTACAGGTTTGTATCCAGACCACCACCAGTCGTGCAAGTTAAATGTAACCAAATTTAAACTTTTAAGTGTGTCAACATGGAGATTTTTGTTGCTTTTGAACTGCTTTCAATCTGCTCTTAATCTGACAGCAATAGTGCAACCTGCCTGTGCTTTCCTTAGACTGGTGTCTACGCAAGTCTCATGCAAAACCCACCCATCTTGTCCGTCCTCCCACGCACATTCCACTGCAGAGTTCTCCAAGGGACATCAGACTGACCTTGATATGGGAGTTGGTAGATACTGGAATCAAAGAATAGAAGACATGTAGAAAAATTATATTGGGGATCTAAGAATATCTGTGATATCCAGCCATCACAGTCTGCGTGAAAAGGGAGATCTCCTTCATCTTATCTACCTAGATTTATAAAAGCCATTCAACCACCTCCCTTGTCGAAGGCTCTCAGAGATACTGAGATGTCATGGGATAAAAGAGAAAGTCCTCTTCTGGATGAATTACTGATTAAATGATAAAAAGCCATTGTGTAAACCTATGCTGAAACCACATTTCTGAATGCAGTGCTGGCCTTCTTGAAAACAGATGGTAATAGAAAAAATGTACAGAGGAGGGCTGTAAGGATGTTTAAAGGTATGAAATGGCTTCAATAACAGGAACAATTGAAGATATTAGGACTTGTCAAGCCTGCAAAGGATAGGACTGATGGAAACATTTGATAAAGGATCTTAAAATTATGGGAAGCATAGAAAAGGTAAAGAGGAAACAATTGTTCAACTGTTTCTTCTGGTAAGAGGATGCTGAGGGATGAAATGAATTAACAGATGATAGGTTCAAAAGAAAGAGAAGCACTTTTTCCCATAGGGTATTGTTACGCTGTGGAACTTACTACCACAGTATACTGAAGATATCAATAATCCACATGGGTCTAAAAAAATGCAAGCAATCAGACCAATTCTTGGAAGAAAAATCCATTGTGCTATTACAATTCTTCAGCTCAGGGACAGCAGAAGTTTACCATCAAGATTTCCTACCCAGCAGGGGAAAAAAACCCCCACAAAACAACTTTATTTTCTTTTAACCCTTGTCTATTATAAGACAGCAGTGGGAAAAAAGTCTCTATTTTATGTTTGCCTATTATCATGGGGGATTCAGTTAAAGAGGCCTGAGCAGCCCCTTCCACTTCTCTGTTCTTAAAAATCAAAAGTGCATTGGAGCAAAGGAAGCAATGCCCCTGTGCAGAGCTCATCGCTGGCTGCAGAGGGACATTTGCATCTCCTCTTTCTCCCAGCAGTTATCAGAGCTCTTTGGATCTTGTGCCCATCCTGACGTGCCACTGGAAACCCCATCAGGGGCAGCTCCAGTACCCTCCCAGAAGAAGTCACTATGGTCAGAAACCTCAGCAAGTAATTGCATGATTTGGCAGGTAACACATTTTGTGTTTACAAAGCTACTGTCAATTTGCATCACTGTCCCCGAGAAAGAAAACCGACTGCTTTCTTCAGTACTAGCCAGCTTTTAGGGACCCATAATTTTATGCCAGCTAGGGAAGGTGTCTGTAGGATTGTGTATACCATCATGAGCTACACATCGTAGATTTTATAGCCCTTAAATGCAGTATGAGAGGCATTAAGAGAACATGATAAGGAACTCTGGGTTAGAGGAAAACATAACATTTTTAATCTAAAAAAGCATCTTAATTCCCTCATCACAACAAAAATCATACCCAACACCAAACAGGATTCCTCCTTTCTAGGAGACTGAAATCATCTGCAGGAAATAAAAATTTAAATTTATAAATAAAATAAAACCTAAATGTTTCATAATTATCTGTTAGGATCTACAGAAAGCTGGATTCTTTTGCAAGGGCTGGCACTTATGTAGACTGACACAGAATTTTAATAGCACTGACCCTGTAATCCTCTGCGATAAAACAGCATCCTTGAAGAACAATGCATAGAATTGGACCTCTGAAGTACTTAGAACTAAAATCAAAATTTGATCTTTACAATTTTAAGGAAAAACACCCTTCACCAGAGATAGTTTACGTATATTTTGGCCAGAGTTGGAAGGAAAAATAATTTCACTCAAGACCACCTAATCAATTAATAGTCCAAAAAACAGATTTCAGGGGCAATTCTAAGAACAAAAAAGATATTATGAGTCCTGATAGAAACAGAAGTAATAAATCACTGTGAGGTTTTTTTACATTTTGATTCATTTATTAGGAAATGAAGAAGGGCCACCTGTATACTTAATGATTTTTGAGTAAGTCATCGGAGGGCTTCCTCAAGAAGTACAACTAAACAAATTTCACCTGTCATGCAGATCTCTGGAAGCTAGCTATAAACATCCTTGCTGTCAGAAGAGATACTGAAGCAAACACAACTTTGCATACAGAAAGAGAAGTGTCTATTTTCAGTCCTTCAATGCTTCCTTCCTTGTATCAACACAACACACCCGTGCATTTTCAGCGCCCACAGCAATTCACCACCATCACACTGGAAGCTGCTGCTTGGGCAAAAGCAGGAGTTTTGAGGCAAGACACGTTGGCTCAGTGGAAGCAGGGTGAGGCAAGCGCTAAGCCAAGATGACAGGGACCAGACTCCTTCGCTGGCGGAGCGTCAGTGACCCCCAACGGAGAACCTCCATCAGTGCGCCTGCCCTCGCAGGAAAGCCAGGCCACCCCGTAACAACTCGCAGTACTCAAAACTTCTCGTTTCAGCCTAATATGAACTCTGGGACTTTGGCTTTTCGTTATTTAGTGCCAACACGTTTACAGCTCACACTCAAGACAACTGTACCTACTAGGATGCCACCCTTGTATTTTGACCATTTGAAATGCTCCAAGCCAGAAGGAAGAGAAAGGCGAACAAACCCTACGTTTACCGCAGCCATTCTGACAACTAGTTAGGACAGAGCAAATTCAACTTTTTAAAAACTAGAGCCAGCTGGTTTTACATCTTTCAACAAGAAATAAAAACTGTTAAGGACTAACATCTCCAATTGACCCATTTAAACTATTTTAAAAGGAAGATTTACCATCAGCACAATCAAGAGTCTGCGCAAACAAGAGCAGTAATTTGAAAGACGCAGTCCAAGTATTTCTGCTTTTTCTCCCCAAAGTGAGACGATACCTGTCATTACAGCAACGAGCCATTTTCATCACAGGGAAAGGATTCTTCGCTTCAGCAAAACTACTACCGTTGCCACTGAATGAAAAACTGCCAACACAAGAAGGGAGAATGAATTCATGCTGGTTGGTGCAGATTCTTTTTGTCTTTCACAAGCTGCAGAGATGAACTCATGTGAATGAACTCCCAATACAGGAAGGCACCCAAGCTGGAAACAGGCTGCATTCCCCATTCCCCTTTCAGAAAAGGTTTTTGTTCACTTTGCTAGCTTGGTTGCTCTGTTCCCCTTTTCCAACGTAGCTTGTTTTGTTCCCACCTCAGAAATGTACCTGCTATAAACCTTCCTATCTCAGCGAGATTTTGACACACAGAATGGTAAAGGCGTGCAACAAAAGGATCACAGAGCTGATGCTAGTACTGGCAGCCAGCAGAACAGCCCCATTTAGACAGCCGATAGCACTAGTCTGCAAGACAACTATTGGCTTCCAAGGCTAACTGGATTAACTAGAAATCCTTGCCCAAGTCAGAAAGACCTACCAAATTCCCAATCCTGCTTAAATCTAGCACTCTAAGTAACAATCAACTTATGATATCACTTTCACAAATAATGATGATAAAAAGGCAAACTAAGGCAAACCCTTAGGCAGCAGAAATTCCTGCCCCTTTAGTGTGGTGACAGCAATAACAGATTAAATTAATCTCTGGTTTGACAGAGTCCCTTGGGAGGCAGTCCTGAAGGGCAAAGGAGTTCCGGAAGGTTGGACACTCCAAGAAGGCAATCTGCAAGGCACAGGAGCAGGCTGTCCCTGTGCTCTGAAGAAGGAGAACACTTGGTGAAAGGAAGATGTGACGTGTCACTATTCCTCTAGTGCACACAGCACAACAGTGCATAATTCAAGATGTCCTGGTAAGCCAGTGGTTTTCAGCTTTTTCCTTATCATGACTCACTATTACACAAAAGAGAAATTTCCAGTCTTCCTACTTTCCTTCTGTTCACCATTGAAGAAATGATCTGTTAACTCAGCTCACTGGTTGAATGTCCATTATAGGCAGATCTAAAACTTTATGGATGCAATCAAATACCGTATCAGTCTTTTGATAGATATGAACTTTGGGTTTGGTACAAAATGCAGTGCTAACTGGACGTAGCACTGAAATGGTGCGATTTCAGGAATTTACTGGACTAAATCCTAACAGCAATGAAATCAGTGGCAAACCACTGCTCGATGGCCATGATCTACCTGCCATTATTTCATGGAAGTCAAGAAACCACCAATGCTTTGCAGCAGATATTACTATCCTATTTCTGACACTCCTGTGATGTCTGCTTGCCATGCTCGCTTATCAAAAGACACTCCTGTGTATTTTCTCCAGCATGAAGAAAACTGCCAGGGACTAGAGGACCTTGGCAGTATCTGATCCAGTTTAGTGGTAAAGCATCTTGGGCTTGGTATTAGAAGGAAACAATTCCCACACACACCCTGAAGACTGGAAATAGACTACCCTTAACCAGGGCTCTGAAAGAACAGTGATCTGCTAACACAAGTCAGAAGAGACTTAAAGCTGGAGCTAGTGCTCATCTTCCCTTTTTTTCATCCTGTGATCTCTCAGTGGTTGTGCAGACCATTCAGAGTCCATCATTAGATGTCAACAAGGGTT
>NW_009635795.1:0-25382 GCF_000690535.1 Cariama cristata | reverse complement strand
CTGCTGAACTTCCATACGAGGCAAGAGTAACTTTTTCTCCGACGCATCTCTCCGCACCACACTGCAAATGCCTGCTAGGTAGAGCAAAGACATAAATGAACTTTTTTGGACTCATATGAAAGTTGCAGATATAAAATTAGGAGACAAAACCCTCTCCAGGCTCATAGTACAATGGATGCAAAGCAAACAGGTTTCCTGAACTTTTTATGATTTCCAATGAATAATCAAATACATTCAAGCACTCTTACATAAATATGTCTTTCTCAAATGCAGTAATTTTTAATTTTTGGTACAAAAGACTGGGATCCCAATCTACCTATATACAAACAGCACAGAATTACAAAAAGAAAGTTTATCTAAGTCAAATTTCTTAATTTTTATTAAATTCAAAAACTGCAGAAAAAAAATCACAAGTTTCTAAGTACAAATAAAAACAAATCAGCTAAAATGGTTGTCAAGTTAAAACTCATTTTCCATAATCTTTCCTTCCTTGCTATTGCCCACAGTACCATCAGAAATCCTACAAGCGCTTCAGAAATTGATTTTATCTTACCAGTATGACAGTAAACCGTAAGTTTACTATGTAAAAAAGCAAAATGTTTAGGCACAAGGTGGCAGAAGACATAAGCACAAATATCAACCATGCTTCCTTAATTTGTCAGTTGAAATCCAGGTGGTATTGTATTCAGAATGTCAGAGTTTACTCAGTGGAATAAGGGCTCTTTTTTTTTTTTATTCAATGTTAACAGTTTATTGTGTCTTTTATTCTTCCAGAAAACAGAGAGAAGCTGTTTAAGTCAGTGGTATACCTTATTGGTATAAGTGCCAGTGCTCTGGCTAGAAGAGTGGTAAGAGTGACCAAATGGGTTCCAGCACCAGAGAATGAAAAGTAGAGAAGCTGTAGTGTGAAAAAGACTGGTTCATACTTGTGTTGCCAGTGTAATTAATAGTTTGGCGATCACCTGCTAAGACAGCATGAGAAGCAGCCACATGCCATTTGAAGGTATCAGCTGGGCTACATCATCAGCTGCTCTCTCAACAGAGCAGTGATCAAAGTGAACAACTAACATCTGCTGCTTTTCTAACTACACCTAAAGGAACTGTCAAACTGAAAATTAAATCATAACAAAATTAAAATAAGTGTTGTTCCATATTCCAGATTCTACCTTTTACCCATCATTTGATACTTGCCATTCTAATAACAGGTGCAGTTCCACTGTCATTCATAAATACAAAATTTTATTTGCACTTCATTAGTTTAGAAAGACCACAATGTTTTTCAATACCACAACATTCAGGACACACCAAGGTATTCAAATATGTAACTACTGATATACCACAGCTAAACTAAACAGTGCATTTTAATAAAAGATATACCAAAGATATAATTCACAAATTCATTATCAGACAAAAACCTAACACAGTATTTGCTTGATGGGAATAATTTCCATCATTAGGAAAGAAAATAATTTTACCTTAGGTTCCCTTCCCCCCAACCCTACAGATGTCCAGACAAATACACATATATATTCCTTAACACAGGAAAATCTATCATCTTAATTTTTTTTTTTTTTAGAAGAATTTGTCTAGGACAGCAGCATTGCTTTTTATACCTTCTTTTAGAGCTTGAATATATCTTCATTCTTTTATTGAAACTTAATGATTCTTGCGACCAAGTTTATGCTTACGCAGAAAATTATATATGCTATTGCAGAGTGCAATCTTAGATCTGCACCAGATGTGATGTCTTGGTACACAAAGGAAGGGTGCAGCATTAAACAAAATAAATAAAAGACTGCCAAAAATTAAACTTAGCTTTTCAATAAATCCAGTCAGCAGAGGATGCTACAGCCAAAACTGTTTTCACTACATTAAAAGGAAACATAATGCAGATTATGGAAGCTTTGTACATAAAGTCCTCTGTTTTTAAAAAATTTGTCTTTAAAATAGTTAGCAAAGCACCATATACTTATCTTCATACCAGAAGAGCTTCTGCCTGCCTGTTTATAATAACAAAGAACTATTACAACATTTATGTCAGGAATAGGTATAGATTTAATTTCTCCTTCTCCTCGACTGGAAGTATGGTAAACCCCCACCGACTGTACAGTATTTATAACACTGGGGCAAATGAATGAAACATCATTGTGAGGGAGAGGGGTAATAATTAAATGTTATAGCTGAATCCTACACAGGATTGCATATTTGCATATTTACAAGTTAGTGTGTAGCTCTGACTCGAATAACAAAGTGCAACGAGAAACTGCCAAATGATTGTAGTGCAGAGTAGTACAGATAGATTCTTTACCCTCCCGCTCCTATTTTTCACTCTGTATGGAGTAACAAGTCAACAGCAACGGACATGTGGCCTTGGAGGAGGCAGTTCTGGTGGGATTTCTGGCTCTGGTTGCAGGGACAGGATACTGTTGGACAACTCATTTCTTATAACATCCAGTGGCATCTTAAAGAAAAGAAAAATCACCTGTAAACAGTCATCTGCATAGAACTCAGCACAAAGAGCTTGTTTCAAGAGTTCCCTGCCAGCCAAAGCCTCAATTTGAGGATCTTTTGGTGCTTATTAGTGAACCACACTTGAGTAAGCTGTGTTAAGAATTTCTTTCAGAAAAAAGTTACAAGACATTTTTGAAATAAAGCCACTTCCTAAACTAATTACAACAAATCACAACAGAACTGCCTGTAAATGAAAGCAGGAAAATGTACAGTCAGCCACTGATACATAGTAAAGTTACAGGAAAGAAGTATAGCAAATAGGAGCAGATATTTACCAAATTCAACAGCAGTATTTATTAACCAAAGTGTTCAGCAGAGTCTGTGAACTACATCACGCCCACGAAGTACTAACCAAAAATTTCACCTGACTGTGTGCACTCGCCCTCTATATCCTCCCAATGAGTACCTGCAGTCATACCTGCAGTCATTATTTAAACATTGAGCGTTTATGGGGTTGGAAGAACTACCACCTGCATATTTTACCTTTTTCAGAATGTCATCAACAAGTTTTAGAAATATTTCATCCACATTAAAATTATCCTTGGCACTTGCTTCACAGAACCGCATCCCAGTTATCTGCTGTGCAAACTGATGGAAAAGAAAATAAAATAACTACATGAACATGCACACAAACAGCAAATAAACACTCCTCATAAAACCTTTAAAAAAACCTCCACAACTTTCCCCAAATCTGTGACTGAAGTGTAATACAATTAATAATCCTGAATCTCCAAGGCACAGCAAATATTACCACATATAGCTAATTTTCACTTAAAATTGGTTTACTGGAAAAGTGTGCTGCATTTTTCCAGACCTAAATCAGAGAAATCCCTGTCTTCAGTTGACGTGGATTGCTGCAGATTGCCAAAAAAGCAAGAACTTTCCGGAAGAGTTAATCTCAACCTTATCATTAAAATGCAGAAAAGGGAAGTACAGATGTAAGAATCAGCCTCGACCCTCTAACAGAAAATGCTTCGCTTCCAAACGCATGATGGGTAGCTGAAGGAATACGTTTGTGTATGTCCATACTGATAGTGCCCTGATCAAGATGGTGCTCAGAGTGTCATGCCAGAACATGTTCTTGTCAGGTCCCTTAACACTTTTGGAGTTGGAAGAGAACAAAAGAAACATGAAAAGAAAGGTGAGCTAAGTAAAAAAGCAGGGCTGTTGCCTGTCCTAAAATACTACCAAAAAGCAAAGTCTGGAAGAAGGCTCACAAAGATGTCCGGAGTAGAAATATCTCCATTCATGATTGAAGTCCTCACTATATCCTCTTTCAGAGCCCGAAAAGGAGTATCCCCTGCACTACTGTGTAGTGTAAGCCAACTTGTAGTTTACTCTTTCTTTAGATCAAAGACATACTGCTCCAGCAGGAACACATATAACTGCACATTCTATAAAAGTAAATACCATATGGATTTTGACAGAACATCACCACTCTCAATATGCTCCTTTGGTCTAACAGTCTGAACAAGAGTAGCTGTGGACTGTCAGCAGTCATGCCAGAGCAGTTTTGCTTCTAACAGTAACTAAGGGTTTGGTTAGACTTTTTCTTACCTTTTCTCCCTGCTGTCGAGTAATCTCTCGATCAACTTCACAGTCCAGTTTATTTCCAACTAAAAGAAGCTCTGCATCTTCTGAAGCATACTGCAAGTAAAACATTTTTAATTACATTAAACCTAGAAACATAAGATCTTGTAATGCAAATACAATATTAAAAAAGGGAAATTAATCTACTAAATAAGGAACCACACCTACACAGTTTATATGTAAACGTTCTTCTTAAACATTATTTCAAAATTTTTCAACTTCAATTTTTAAATTCCATTTTAAAAACATGACCTGAGAACTACCTGTTCTACTTTATCTAAGAATGAACATAATGACCTTATTTCACAGACAGGAAATAAAACTTCCCTCACCCCTAGTGCACAGGTAAATGAGTAATGTTACAGATTTCCACTGACACTTCTAATCGGGACAATTCTAGCTCAAGGAAGCACGAATGGACAACCATTTTGCAACAAAAACACATTAGTATTAAATCCTGGCTAAAAGAATCCAGTGAAAAATCAGTTGACATTAGTTTAATAAGTCTATATCAATGCTGTTAAAAGTCTTACAGAGTACCTTCCAGGAACAAAAACAGCTTCTTAAAAAAGTCAAACATGTAAAAAGAAAATACTTAAAGCCTACCTTATCAATCATTTTCATCCATTTTGGTAAATCGTCAAATGTTTCCTTCTTGGTGATATCATACACCAAAATAATTCCCTTGGCACTTCTGTAATAAGCTGAGGTAATGCTGTTGAATCTCTCCTGACCTGCTGTGTCCCTAAGAAGCAGCAGAAGCAGCAGCAAACATTGGCACAAGTATTTCACAAGTTTGCAAGTACAGAATAACTTTGTTTACATTTTAATAAAAACACCCCCACACTCATTAGACTCTCTATATTGAGCATTTCCTTCTGTCTGTGTGAATTTCAGGCAAAAAAAAAAAAGGAGCAATAATACCAATGATAAAAAGTTTTCGTATCAGGGCTACTTATCCCATACCAACTTCACCAAGAAAGGCCACCAAACAGTTCTACATGTGTCTGAGAATGAAGCTCTCCAATGAAAACGTACCAGCAGATGAAGCTGGCTTTGTGTTGTTGGGGTTTGTTGGTTTTTGTTTGTTTGTTTTTTTAATAGCCCTTTAAAAAATGGGAGAAGAAATGGATACATGTTTTTCAAACACAGCTGGACACTCAAGTATAAAATGAGCAATGCACTGATGATTATGATTTGAGCTTTCAGAGCCTTATTGGATCAACCACAGCGATTCAGCCATGGTTCTAAAACTAATGCAGAAGCTACTGGCAGAAGTGAATGAAAAGAGTGAGCAACTACCATGTGGTACAGCTTTTGAAAGTAGATACCTGGCTTTCAAGCTTACATCTACTAATCTGAGGTATTCAAATAACATTTCCATTTTCACTTTCAGCACTGTAGGTGTTTCAGATAGGGTGCATTTACACTAGGGACTATTTTGCAGCAATGACACCATGTTGCCCGTAGTAGCTACGGCTTATATTCCAACACAGATGAGACAGAAGGGTTACTTTTTACCGAACCATGAAAGCCTGTGAACTGCTTTTGATCATACCATCAAGCCTGCTTATGGAAGATTTTTGGCAGTTATACTAAAAAAATAGCCAGTGCATATCCTAAGTCTTAAAATGTGACTGGTATCACAACTGCAAAGTACGTTATATGGTGCTGCAAAGTGATTAAGCATTTGCTGCTTGAGTTCAGCCCCCAGAGTCAATGGATAATTTTGAAATTTCACCGTTAAAGCAAGTCAAAAGATGGACCAAAATGAAAAGCTGATGGCAGAAAAATGTGTGCATGTGTGTTGGGATTCAAAAGTTCAAAAGGAACTCTCTTCAACAGTCACATTTTAGACAAAAGGAGGAGGAGGATGAATTTGGGAATGAGATTAACAATGGAGACCTGGAACACTTGGTACCAAAAAAAGTAAGTCATGTTCACAAAATGCCACATCAATTGTCCTGAAGAATTAATTCTTTTAAAGTCTATGCACAACAAGCAGTAGAATAAACTACCATTAACCTATCTTGCTCTTCACAAAATCTCTAAGAATTTCAACTAAGCAGATTCAAAAATGAAGTACTTAATTTTCTCCGGAAATTGCCGCAAGTGTACTTGGTAGCAACAAATCTTTGCTAGTGATTTCACAAAGTAAAGCAGTGTCCACTAGAAAAAGATTTGAAACCTCTGCTTCAGAGCCTGTGGAAACATACTGACTAATGCTTCACTGCAAGCCAATGGCTTTGCAATATGGGGCAGAAGAGAACAAATTCCTGTTGCATCCATTTTTTTTTTTTTCATTCAAATCCCTTTCTCTACTCAGAACTTCAAAACTACATTCAAACCAACCCTTGAGACCCTACAGAAGGTGAAAACAGGTAGCTTGTTTCAATAAGGTTAAGTTCTAGCACTATTTCAGATCAGTTTTAGATGGTTAATTGGTTGCTTTCTATCACTAATGAGGCATTTTTATTAAAGCAATACAAGTTTGGCAGCTGAAATCACATATATAAGTATTACTGAGAGCTTTCTCTTCCATTACTTCTTTGCTATGGTCAGATTTATTTTTTTGAAAGGTCCTTTGGATGTTCACTCCACCAGAAATTTAAAAATTCTAGTATGAACCGTTGATTTTCCACATATGGATAACATTGCTTTAGTGCTAACGAACAGACTTCTCAGAATTATGACCTAGCAGAGCAGCTCCTGCCATCTGTTGCTAATCCAGCCTACTGATCAAGTATATTAAGGATCAGATCCCTTTAGTTCCATCATTCTGAGCAGACATAACGAGATGGCAGGTGGACAGGCACACATGATGGGGAAGAATGCATCAATTCTAGCTTTGGCCAGAATAATGGAAAAAGTTGCCCTTTTTTTTTTTTTTGGTGGTTGGTCTTCCCCCACTTCTCTGTGCCCCTACCAGAACACAGAAATAAAAGGGCTATTTCAGAGTCACCTGGCTGTGCCCTCAGCCCAGTGCGAAGGACCTGTAGCAGCTCCATCACAGAGGGGCTACCAGATCACTCAGTTCATACATTAGAAAAACAGAGGGGAAACAAACACACTAATGCTCAACTACTCTCCCTGAAGACAGTCATCAACACACTGGATAAGCCATGGGGTAGGTGATGGAGCCAACTACGCCACATTACACTCTGCCACTCCAGCTATCTCCATCTCCACACTTGCCCCAGCCTGCCAAGCGCTCTATCTCCAAGTCTACCTGGTGCTATCAGCCCCTCCTAACCCCACGACACCCTCAGGCTCTTTCAAAGTTTAGAGTATTCCCAGCCTGCTGTACCCTCAGGTCCTGCACTCCCTGTGTGTAGGTCGTTCACCCAAATATCACGCAATTTGTCATCTGGCTTGCTGGCTGTTCGAGACACACCACATGCTGTGGCTGCTTTAAAAACACCCACGGACAGCCTGGCTGCCCACTACATACGTTCAATGGCCAGCCAGCCACTGACTGTCACCTGCCCGTCACGCTAATTACAGTGGATTATGGCTGACTTTCTTTGCCTTGCTTTAAGTCAGTGACTTCCCCACGCTTCAGACAACCAATGCCTCTACCGCTGCAGCAAGTTACCGCCAGAAACCTGTTGACTGGTTTCGTCTAAAGTACGATATTCTTATCCTTGTTTCCTCTGAAAAGTGGAAGAAAATGATGAACTTGCGGTCTCTAACATTACATTAACATTGTACTAGCCTTCAAATAGTCAGGTGAAAATTGGACAGCTATTTCTGCAACAAGTAAGTTTAGAATGCAACCCCAAGCTACCTAAATAAGCTGCAGTTTGAGAAAAGTATCAAGTTGATCTTTCACGTGGAAAAATCTTATCTTCTACAAGGTGCTATCTTACTTTTTGTGAAAATGTACAGTAAATTCTTCCAATATTGAGGAAAAAATGACAACCCCTAATGCAGAGCTACTATTAAAAGCATATCTAACTTAAAATGCTTTCCTTTCATGTGTGGTGCTGGAGCAATTAAGATTGTTATACTATGTTCATCGATGTATTACACTCCTGCAGCTGAAGTATTTTAGTAAGGATAGCTATTGAAGCACTAGTGGAAAGTTGGAAGAAGAGATGAGCATTATTTAACTGGGTTAACAGTACACAACTTCAGGAATTTCCTAAGTGATGCTAAGTGCTGCTAGTTCTTTATTTGCTCTGGTCAGAATCAACATAATAGAATAAGTCAGTTCAATTTAATTCAAACTCCAGAAGTCCAGATAATAAATTACTACAACTTGATCAATGATTTGACTTCACTGAAAAGAAAAATAGAACAGATTACTCCTTTTTAAATGCTAAAAGCAGTTTTCTTTTATTTTTTTCCAAGAAATTGCTGTAATGGAAAAACACTGGTATTTCTAAATTGTAATCAGAAATTTACAGCATATGACTCCTTGACCATCTATAATCTGCAATAATAAAATCCCCCTGCTTGACTCTGTTTTCCTGCTTCCAAAACAGAAACTAGACATGACTCCGAAAGCACAAACAAACATTACGCCAAACAAAAGCAAATTAAAAAAACACACAAAGCCCATTTCCAAGTGTTGACTTGTCATATTCTCACTATTTTAGACTACATAAAATACAATATAAATACTGCTGATCTTAATTAAAATAGGTTTGGATAATTTTACATAAATGTTCTCCATGTCTATTTAAAATAGTTGCTTGAAACAAACACAGACAGACTCAAAACTGTCTTTAGCTCTGAAGTTAAATTAATTTTTCATGAGTGGTGGTGTGAAGTGGCAAAAGAAAGGAAAATTATTTTTAAACATAAATAAAAATTTAACACTAATTTATCACTTTCACATGCGCTGTGCTTTTATGGAACCTACAGGTAATATTTCAAAAAATGTTTTTAAGTCATTTTAGAGGTTAATTCTACTTGTCAAGTGGAGCTTTTTCCTCCCATAAACCACACATTTAAGACCTTTCATTATATGAAATAATTTATTTCAGAGGTACTGAACAGAAGGAACTACATTCTGTTACATTCCAGGATAGGCGATCTTTTCCTCAGACTACTCCTCGTCCCAGCCATTGTCCATTAGAAAATGCTGAGCTGGCACAAAGTCTTTATGAGAAAGCACCAATTTAAACAACCTTCAGAAGCAAATCAAGACTATTTTTTTTGCCAGGTCACCGGCTTCCTTGGGCGTTAAACCTGTAGAGATACCAGAGAGCGGCTGTGGCTCCCGGCAGGGCCGCACAGCTTGCCATGAGCGGCTGCTGCTCCTGCCAGCTGAGCGCCCAGGTTACCCGGGTGGGGGGCACGCTCAGGCACCCTGCCGAGCCACACCCAGCTCACCTATGCTTCAAACCGTCAAAGTGGGGCTCCGATCATTCAGTCGGGTTTTCAAGCTTTGAAAAAGCACTGACTCTCAGATGCTGGGATTCCCTTGGGCCATCCAGTAGTGCCGGTTACTCTGCCCCACGGCCTGAGCTGCGTACGCATGCACTGCTTCTCACAGAACAAATGCAGGAGCTTGTTTCAGCCAAGAACTGCAACGCGGCAGCAGAGGTACTGTACCCACTACTTCGGGCAGCCCAAGGGGGCACAGAAACGATGGACACTGCTCTGTTCCACCATTCCATACTCTACGGAGCAGGAGGTCATTTCCTGACTGAAAGTGCAGGAAAGAAGGGGTGAGGCACTACGAGGCAGCAGGGTCCGGGGCAGGAACAGGTACGCTAGAGGTGAGAGCAGGCGCCTCTGGGATCCTCAGTGCACGGGATCCCATTCTGAACGGAACACAGCAGACAAGTCCAATTTGTGTACTGCTCTACTAACACTACTAACAGCAGCAGGTGTGAAAGCTGCTTTCAAAAAGATGCCTTGTACACCTAATTGCTTGATATATTCAACGCGGTACTGCTGGTTTCTGATAAATTCAAGTGGTACAGCTCTGTGGAGAACACTCTGCTGATAGAGTGGGCAGTGGAGAGACAGGTCAAGTGACTATAAAAATACCAAAGTTAAATTTTTTTTTTAAACTGTTCTTGTTTCATTTTTAAAGTAGAATCATCAAATGACTAAAAAAAAATAATCAAACTTTGATGCTTCGAAATGCAATGTTAGTCATTTTAAGAAAACAGATAAGCATAAACTTTTGAAATTATCTGTTCACTGAATAAAACACTTTTTTGTAGTAAATTTACTGTCATCGCTGTACCTAAGAGTACCAGGAAGTATGAGGCACCCTTAATTTTGTCTGTGTGTCGGTATGAAAGGAGACTGACTTAGGATCAGCCATGCAACTTAAGTCTGTATTTCTAAACTTCCAAGTGTTTGACTTGGTAAATTGCTTTCCTCTTTTAATCTAGCAACTGAAGGTACAATAAGGAGCTGAGGGAGCTGATGTTGTTTAGCCTGGAGAAGAGGAGGCTGAGGGGAGACCTCATCACTCTCTGCAACGACCTGAAAGGAGGGTGTAGTGAGGTGGGGGTGAGTCTCTTCTCCTAAGTAAAAAGCGATACGACAAGAGGAAACGGCCTCAAGTTGCACCAGGGGAGGTTTGGATTGGATATTAGGAAAAATTTCTTCACTAGAAGGGTTGTCAGGCATTGGAACAGGCTGCCCAGGGAAGCGGTGGAGTCGCCATCCCTGGAGGTGTTTAAAAGATGTGTAGATGTGGTTCTTAGGGACATGGTTTAGTGGTGGGCTTGACTGTGTTGGGTTTATGGTTGCACTCGATGATCCTAAGGGTGTTTTCCAACCTGAATGATTCCATGATTCTGTGATTCTATGGTAAGAGTTTATAAATACGGCCAACAACATACACAATGTAATTTAGGGTAAATTAGTAAAAATCTAATTGCTTCACACAGAAGTAATGGTCATATTTTAGCAGCCTATCAATTTTCAGTTTTAAAAGTTTCCTATATCCCACTAGCATATTCTCAATATGTGGAAAATAATGGTTTAAACATCTCTTTTCCAACAACACATGTCTACTTTAAAGTATTTATTCAACATGAAGAAATTGTTTGATAAGCTTAGCACATTTCATAGCAAGAATTCGTATCAGGCATACAGCAGCATCTCCATATCAGAATTTTTTGTTACCTCTGTCAGCTCCAGCAGACCCTGGCTAACCATTGCTGGCTCAACTGCCAGCCTTGTGGTCATAGGTTTCCAAACAGGGACAGATGATGGATGAAGACATGCCACTAACATTCAGGTGTTAGGTGACTGATGATACCAAAGATGAAGCAGCAGTTAACTCAGAGGGAAGCAAGACAGACACATGTGACAAACAGAGTTGATGGTGACCTGCCAAGAGGAGTTAGTAAGCTGAATTCACTGCATCCATGTAGTTAAGAATGAGAAACCACCAGAATATCCCAAAAGTGTAACAACGAGTATATTTAGAGCTTTTTTTTTTCCCCTCTATGGATTGTTAGCAGCTTTAACAGTTTAACTACAATGCCAATTATGCATCACGCACTGTTAATAAACCAAAGCTAAGCTTCTACATAGTAGTATATAATATTAATGCATAGAACATAGCTGGTTTATTCTCTCATAACAATGTTGATGTATTGTACTATTCTGCAAAACACAGGAGCTCTTAAGCTCAGTAATTTCTAAACAATAAAAGTTGTATTAATCATTGACACAGAGAATCATTATCAGGAAACATGTACCTACTCCAGAAAGGAAAAGCTTAGCTCAGACTTTGACCTTTCTGTAGTAGGACATCAGCATCAGTTAAGGTATAGAGTCTTATTTGTATGGGACCGTTTTACTTCTCAGTGCTGTTTAAAGTGGATATAATTTACTTAAGTCTTGAATACCCTTCACTTTAAAGTTATTTAATATAGTGCCAAAGAAACAGCACTGCCTATACTAAGTTTTAGAAAAACAGTTTAGAAAATACTTCACAGTTGTTTTAGAATTGCTGTTACAATGAAGGTCAGTTTTAAACAGTCCAGAAAATAAAAAAACCCCAAAGTGTACTTTCTCTAGCGTCTATTTAACACAATCACCTTTTTTTTGTCTGTAGAACTCCTATGCTACTTCTTGTGTAGGTGGTATCACTCTAGAAAAAGGGGCTGGAGACCTCTGCGATGCATTAACATTTCAGTAATTACATTCATGCCCTATCTCTAACTTTATCTGTCCTTCTCCTCCTCTACTCTCAAAATCTAAGAGCTATTTGGTTTTGCTTAAGTCTTGTGGGAATGGAGGAGAGGAGAAATAGGGTAAGAGCTAAACCAGCTTATAACAGTTAATAGTATTAGACAAGCATATTAATTCATGCTAGAACATAAAAATTACAACATACTGCTGGTTGCATGTTTGTTTTACTTACCAGATTTGTAATCTAATTTTCTTTCCTCTTAGCTCTACTGTTTTGATTTTAAAATCAACACCTATAAATAAAATACAGTAAACAGAAAAGGAGGAATAAGAAGCAAAAGTAATGAGGGTGTAATTATTATTTTTTGATACTTTTTTTTATATCAACTTGTAACAGTCTGAACAAGCAGAAGGGTTTGCACCACTATAGGTCACCTCAGGAACATCATGGGGATTTGACAACTGCTATATAGTCTGAGCGCCATCCAATCTGGCAGCATCACAACATAAAGCTTCCACTTTGTGCAACGCTTCCAGCAGCAGGTAAACCCAACCTAACAGTAAAACAGCAGGCACAGTATGTTTCTTTCTCCCCTGTTCACCTTGACTGTGAAGGACAAGGCTGCTCTACTTCCAACTGGCACAGATGCCCTGGAGGCATGGGGCCAAACCAATCCCTCCACATCACTTTTGCTGTCTGTGAAGTGGGAACAACACACATCTGGTTTCCAGGCTGGATGCTTAGCATCTGTATAGCGCTTTAGTAGGAGTGTTTGGTTTATGAAGTTTGTCAGTACTGTCATTCTCAATTCCTCCAAATATTTATTAGCAAACTGCTTAGATTTAGAAAGGTTATTTGACTTTTAAAATTTCTTTTATACCTGTATGGTACTTTTATCCATCATGTCAAAACTCCAGCCACATTTTGAATGCATGCTAAATATTAAAGATAGAACCATGAAGACCTTGTTATACAGAAAGATTTTACTTCTATTAAAAAAAAATAAAATGCTGGCAATCAACACACAAGACATGCTATGGTCACACAATACCTAGACATAAAAGATTACCACCTCAACTACAAGAATATTTCAGGGTATAAGCATCCTAGAATATCATAGCAGTTGTAGATTGTCAACCTGTTCATTTTAGTATACATTTGCATGAAGATTTTTGCTTCAGTTCTTCCTTCTGAACACCATCCCTCCTAACAGTGCTAAATCAAAAAGGGGGAAATAAAAAGACAAGAGAACATGGTTCAGACTGGTACACTTAAACTCACACAGAAGTATAGAAGCATAGTGTGTTGGAAACACTTCTGCTATTTCACATACAGTTGTATACCAAGGATAGGGATGAAAGTGAAGAGGAAAAAAGATTTTTATTTTCTCTAACAAAACCTACACATTTTCCTAATGTCTACCCTTGGTAAAAGCCAAGTGTCCTTCCTGATCTTGTTACAGTCAAGACTGGACTGTAACTCTGACAGAAAGGACTGAACTTGGCCTTTATGCAAAGTTTTTCAAAACTCCTGAAAATTTAGGTAGGGGGAAAAAAGTGTATTTTACATCCCGAAAACCAGTTACACACTGTTGACTTGGCATTTATTTCAAAGTGCTTTTAAAGAGAGTTATGTCTGTAAAGTTGTTGGTATTAGACAAGAAAATGGACTAAGTTTTAAAAGAACTACATACTAGATAATTGAAATGTAAAAAATACACTCGATTCTATTTTTAGTTTGCAAAGCAGGTTGCCACTGTTCAGCTAGACTAAATAAATGAAAGGATTGCTGATCTTCACTCTCCTAAGCAAAAATCCCTTCAAAGAGCTTGCTGTTGCACATTACATAGTGATAAAAGTACTGGTTATCACGATGACATTTGGCCTCCTCCATGTCCTTAAAAGTGTCTAGCACAATTATTCACCAATTCTTGGAGATCTATTCAGGACATATGATGCTTATACTTCACTTACCAAAATGTATCCCATTCAAACCCCCACAGGGTTCTTGGACAATACAGAAGCCAAAGCATTAAACTGATCTGTACTATACAGTCTGCAATTTTAATGGCAAATTTCAAGTATTCATATGCAAATTAAGAAACAATATTAGAATGATTAACATTTCAGAGCATTTATTAATCCTAACTTTAAGAAATATTATTTCTACACTTCTGAAAACCCGCCATCTGTGCTGGTATAAAAGCAGAAGAAAGTGAAATGATCCAGCTATGTTCTACTATCCAAAATGTGGGAAATAAGAATTCTTGCAATTACTGCTTTTCAATCAATGTGATTTTTTTTTTTTCAAAGAAACACATATCCATTTCTACTGTTAAAAGCCTTTTCTCTATATAAATGCATTTAAACTATAAAATGCAATTGACTTAATGGTTACAGCTTTGTCTACAACAAAACAGCAACTTTACTTGCTAAGGAGATAATCAATATTAACTGAAATTGCTTCAAACCTCTCCCTTCCTCAAGGAAGCTTGAATATAATTGCCCATATGTCTCAACCCCAATTCCCAATCCTGCCATTATCTCATATACATACTATACAATTTGTCACTCACCTGAGAACTCAGGTTAAGGAAAAAAAAAAAAAACCGAACAAAACCCCTTGCTTTTCTCTCCCGTAGAAAAAAGAATCTATGACGGTCATACAAGTGGGTATACTTATCTTAGGCTAACAATTATACTTGTAGAGGGGCTTGATCTGAGCACAAAGAGAACACAGCACTGCTGTGTAAAGAAAAAGTCATATTGTCACACAAAAAAAGAAGTCTAAATCATCTCTGATCCAAAATTGTCTATTAAAAACCATGACTGGAATTCCATGCAAGTTTCACAAACTCCATTAACAAAATATTTTTTATTTTTACAGAAGTGGTTTATACACTGCTGTCTTAGACAAACCAAGGAACAAAAAGGTTTTGTTCTATTTTTCAAGAGGAAAAATAAATAGTGAACTATGGAGAGAAAATACAACTGTTCTAATAAAGTAAATTTTCAACTCTGGACTTCCTGGGACAAGCAGGCACAACATATGAATGAAACGAAGTAGAAAAAAGCCTACATATTAAATACATGGTTTCAAAATAAATAGTATGTCAACAGGATTCTTACTTCAAACGCAGATCTTTCTATTAACCATCTTAAGGTCATACCATGAAACAATTCCCTACTGTTAAATTTGGCAACAAACAATGGAAACCAGTAATAGTTTTGGAAAAGCAGATTCTTCTACAGAACTGTTTGAATCGTTTAACACTTACGTCAAATAGCTTGCCAGAACTAAGCAAAGGTTACTCAACTGCTTTTTATAATTAGTAATGCTCTGCAAGCATCAACACAATACCAAAAGCTTCACGTCTGCCAATACTGATAGAAAAAATCTGGCAACTTTCCTTTTGCATGTGAAGAAACAAATTCTTAAGCCTGTCAGGTTTCATCACCATGATTCAGCACAGATCTGCCAAAGGTAGTGCTTTGAATTTACATACAAATTAGTAATTAAATTAAAACAACAACACAATAATTTGTTTTGCACTTCAATTTCAAATATCCTCTCAAGTTAAGAAAAAATTCAATTAAACAAATTATTACCCTTGATTAATGTCAATGAAAATACCTAAATGAAAAGTTTTGCTACCAATACAACTACTCCAGTTACTAAAATCAAAAGGAAAAAACTGTTAAAGGTCTCTGAAAGTCAGTCAGGAAACCAACATTTTCCACTATTACAGATAATACTTAGTAGTCACATATGACATTGAGAGTTAGACAATTGCACCTTTCCACTCACATATGTTAAGCCAGTCTTACGTTCTTTGTACTTGCAGTTGTAGAACAGAAGATTTGGACTGACTGCTGAAAACTCCCATTCTTCAGCAAAATAACTGCTAACTTCTTCTTTGCATCTCTATTTAGCACAGGATGGAGAAGGTATTAAGTCTGCTCTTCAAAAACAGTAGGTATTTTTTTAAAGAAGTGCTTTGTACTACTACAGTATTGATACCAGGAATATTTGAGAAATTCTTTAACATCCTTGCTTCATTAATTTACAGTTGCTCTAAGCAAGATACACGTTTCTCAGTCTTGTTAAACCTACTTCTAAGATCTGTTAAGTACAGCAAATTGTCAGAATTTTTTCAAGTTTCACACTGTTTGTAATGATCCTTGCACAGTTACTACTCCCTTAAGCCAGATCCCAAACCACAACTAACACCCAAGTTTAACAAACTTGCGCAGCTGTTCTGTGTTCACTCCCATCAAAGGCTGCTCCAGTTCTGAAGCTATACAGCTGCACAAACAGCAGGGTGCTGGAACGCCTGCACTGACAGACAGGACTTAGTAGCCCTGGCCGGACACTCTACTAGCCCAGCTACACCAACACGTTCCCCACCGCACACCCTCAGTTATGGTGGATAGCCCCTAAAAGGATGTCAACAACAGCTAACACAAGCACCTTGTGTCCTCAATTATGCAAACAGAACCGAGGGCATGGTTTTATAGTTCAATAAAACAGAGGAATCAATAATTACTGTTGACAACTGCAACGGATCTGAACAACGTATCTTATAAAAAGAACATATTTTAAAAGGCCATCATTAGCTGGTATAACACTGACAAACTATTGCTAGCTCGCATGCTACCTAGTTTGCGCTTCAAATGCTTGCTGGCTAATTTATTGTCAATGAATATCCAGATGTACAGGTGCCAGTGGAGCCAACAAGCGCATGTTCTTATGCTCATACCAAAGCATGCCCTTTGCCAGGTCACAGTGATGCGAGGCAATCACACACAGGCAATCAATGCATTCAGTTTTTCTAAAATTAGTACACTCACATCATGAGTAAATCCAGACAGCTACCTCTCTTTTTATGAATTAAAGGTGTGTGTTTTGGATGTCAGATTTTGACTCCCACTTTCGTCTGGAAAGGCCTTTTTCAGGAATCCAAACATACATCCCCTACACATGTAAGAACTAATGAAAAAGGCACAAAAATACAGATCCCAGCCTCTGGTTTGAGTTTCTGATTTTGTATCTATCAAGCATTTCAAAGTATATGGATGCAACTTGCCCTACCACTTAAAACTGCAAATGAGCTGCTGCCCTGTCCCCACAAGCTAGATATACATCATATAAGACATTAAGTACAGCAGCACTTACGTGGTGTGTGTAAGGTAGGATGATGAGTTAAGGATTTCCAAAATTTTATGCAAAGCACATTGGTTTTGTGAATAGCACATGAACTTTAGATTAAAAATATGCTTCATGCAAATGAGAACATCTATTACAACATGCGCTCAACTGAAACTATGCTTTTTCCAGGGAAAATAAAGGGCTGGTAGAAGAGTTTTTTTAAAGTCTATTAAACACACAGCTAAGCAAACTGTCTGCACTCCTTTCAAAAATAAACAGCCTTAAAAGCAAAAACAGTCACTCAAAATAGAAGTGCACTACTGAAGTTCTAGATAAGCCCAAGTACGTAAGGATGACGTATCTTGTCACGGAACCAAACTTGAGACTGAAATCCAATAAAAATGAAGTCTAGCCCAGAACAGATCATAATACATTCATCTCTCGCCCCAAACGGGAACTAAAAGTTACCTACTAAAGCACAAACTGAAACACATACAACTAGATCTAGTCTCTCTCTTTAAAGCTAAAAGAATGTGTTTAGAAATAAAACAAACAGTGAAGAAACTTCTTACTATGTATTTTGTATTTAAGTTTTCAATTATTTTCTTCTCCCCCACTAAGTGGCAGAAAAAGGAAGTGGAAACTCTTTTGCTTAATGCACACAGAGTGACCTTTTGGACGCCAAGATTTCCTGATAATGAAGTTAGAGGAGGAACTGGGAAAACATGCAAATAGAACACAACCCCCCGCCCTCCAACTAAAATCAATCCCAATAGATTAAATTTTCACAGGCCTATTAGTGATTTGCATCAAAGCAATTTAATCAGTGAAAAACAATCAGACCACATTTAAAGAAACACAGTCAGTGTAAAAATTCAGAGGTTGAATACTAATTAACGATTAGAACAGACATATAATTCAAAGAGTAGGATAGTTTAATTTTGACATCTGACAGCATTATACAGACAAATTTTCCTACTTCCACTACAAGGGATGACTGAGGTCACATGCTTCTTGAGGTAAGAACCATCTTCGTTAGTTCTGGTCTGTAACTAAATACAGAAACTATCCAGAAACTGCTGAAGTCAATGAAAAGATGCTCAACAGCTTTGATACTGATTTCTACCATCTTGCTTGGGGTGGTGGGAAAGAAGCAAGCAACAACAAAAACTGCATGGGGGGAGAGGGGAAGGTTACAAAAACTGTTTCAAGAAAAAAAAAAAAAACCCAACAAAATCAAAACCACTGTGTCTTATTTTAATTGAAGCTGTAAGACTTGCATTTAATTCTAAAACACGCTAAAGCAGAAATATCTCTTTCAATTGCACTGTTATACATTTAAAGATTTTTAAAAATATTTGGAAGCATTAAGTGTTAGTCAGATATGAGCCAGTTTGGGGACTATTTTAGATGCAGTTAAAGTATGTTGTCCATAAAGCTTCAGCGTGTAATTCTAGAACGATTAACATGCAGACATTTGAGACTGCTCGCCTAAAATAAAAGTGTACTCATCTCTCAACTGGCAAGTAGCAACATCCCAAACAGACCAGAATGAAACAAATATACCAATAACAGGAAAAAAAAAGGTTTGGTAATATACATGCAGTAACTAAATTTTGAAGGTGTAATTGTAACGAGTTTTTAGGAAACTGTCAGTGATTTCTGAATGTCCAATACAGAGCTTCTAAACATCTCAGATGCCTGATACTTCCAAACTCAATGAAAATGGAGGAATTTATCATTTCTTTACATTCTCCTGGACAGTAAAATTATAAAGCCTTTCACAAAATTAAGGCTTTTGACACTATTTACGGTACTAAGTTCAAAGCACACACTAAAATTTTGATAAACAGAATGAGATGGAAGGGGAACTTGGAAGGAATAAGACTCTCTGTGCCTTCTTGAACAAGACTTATTTTCAAAAATTCCAATTACAGAACAGGAAAACATAGTGAGCTACTGGTCTACAACTACCTGACCTGAAAGGAAAACTGAATGTGAAGAAAAATTAAGCTTATTTCATGAGCAGCACTATCCAGATTTTAAAAAGGCAGAATTTATTTCACAATGAGATTGAATTTAGCATTCTGTTTTGGGTATCAAGTTTCCCTCTCCTCGGGATATCAGAAGAAATAAATTGTAAAAAAGTGTTGCTATATGTTGTTCAGTTGCAATTTTAACAACTGGGAATATTAATCCTCTCTTTTGTTTAAGGACAACCTAGTGAAGATAGTTTAGAAAGACTTCAGCATTTTTGCGATGAAAGGCACTCCAAATGTCTCTTCCATTTGATGGTTTAGCTAAAACTACAATTATTCTGCATAGCGCATGCACTATTTTCATTAAACGAACACTTAAGCTCACAACTCCCAGAAAGAAATAAGAAAGCCCATAACCGAGAATACGGCCCTACTTTCTTTTCTCCCTGTTGCTACCAGGGCGCTCAGCTGTTCACAGCAGAGGCTGCATCCGACAGCTGCATTCCACCCTCCTTGCAAACCAAACTCCCCATTCGACACCATTCAAGTGGCCTCTTCACTTTGCATCTTGTTTTACGTGCGTATGCTCATATACGTACTGACTGGGAACCACAAGGTACTCTGACAGTTCTGCAGCATGGCTCTAACCCAGTACCCAAGGATTTCTAACAGCTGAAGTTAACATGTAGTTCACAAACAAAGAAAACAAAGTAAATTTAAAATATACTCTTCTTCACAACCTCTTGTTAATTAAAAACCCCATATGTCCCCAAAACCCTATTCCTGAACTCTGATAATTTATATCATCTACCTACTACATTTTCCTATTTTAGAATATAGTTTCGTTACCTTACGAGGATTCAAACGATTACACATAGAAAATACTTGCTGACTACACCAAATGCTGTCAAACAGGCTTAGCTGACCCATGGGAGGCAAACAATGACTCGCCAGGTGCTTTCAGCTGCTGCAGTCCCTGGTGCCAAGTGCCAGCACCGCTCCCAAAGGTGCAAGGCAGCTTCAGGGAAGACAGGCTTCTGTCGGAAGTCCCATTTCCTAAACTTACCCTTATAGAACTGAAGACAAACAAGGCAGGTTCATACATGCTCTCTAACGATCTTAAGGTTTTGACAAAATGGTTTTCTGTGCGAGTTTCCAGCCTCCTGCTCGCCTCTATTTGTAGTTTGTCAAGTAACTGCAGCACATCATTAAAGAGATATTTGTTGGTTTTATTTACGCTATTCTGCACTAGCCAAAAAAGCCAATATGTAAGAACAGATGTGTATTAACACCCTGGTCATGCAAAGATAAGAAGGGTCAATTGTCACAGAAATACTTATCATTGATCAGAACTTTCTTCCTTTTTTTGTACAACAGCAAAAATTTCTCAGTCTGAGTACAGAGCCGATTTTGGGTTATAAAGCAAGGACATCTTACTGCTAATTTGTCATGAGGTGGTAAAGCAACAGACATCTATTTCTACCCTTTCTTCCCTCCCTCCACCCCAACTAAGTTTTCAGTGCCATCTTACGGAAGGGAAAAAAAAAAAATCTTTAAGAAAAGTTAAAATTAATTATACTTGTCAGAGCCCACAGGCACATGCAAGTGTAACTAGAAGAACATTTATCTTTTTGCTGATGCAGGATGTTTTTCTGAAATTATGTAGATTGTTTGTCATCTCAGATTACATCAAATTACTAAACTTGTTTTTAAAACAATTTCTATGATGATTTACTGAAAAATTATTTCTCAAATGGTTAGTAAGCCACGTACCATGTTTACAGTGCTCCTGAGAATAAATACTGACTAGGCAACTAAAAACTGAGGAGAAACTTATAGGGCAGTTCTGAAAAATGACCAACTGATACTGTCAAAATGAATAGGCTGATACTATTAAGTGAATATAATTACATTTATGACAAATTTATGGGAATGAAACTTAACGTTTATGTTGTCAGTCCACATTTTTTAAGGATAAAAAGAATGAAGAAAGGGTTTGAATTGTGACAGAAACCCCAAACTTATGTATCCATACATATAATTACATATTGGTATATATTTATATATCATATATATGTGTATATATATTAAAACCAGAAGCTGCTTTACGATTACCGTGATAAAAGATAAACTTAAAGTTTTCACCATTACTATCGTTTATTTGATGGACGTTAGGCATTTTGCACGGACATAGGTATTTTATAAAGAATTGACAGGGAAAAGGCTGCTCGGAAGAGAAAGCTACAGAGCACTGTAAATCTACTGAGTTCCCAACTTACGTAGCATTTCACACTAACGTCAAAGTAAGGTGAAACGAGGCCAAAGAGCATTGCTGTGAAGTCAAAGGAGTCCTACACCGCAGAGCGTTCGCATGCCACTGATCTGGATCCCACCGGCTACGATTAGTCCAAACCAGATCATAGGCCATGACATTCCCATCCACAACAAACCTTCCCATTACACACTGAGCTGAGTAGCTCTACCTATGGTTTTGCTTGTAAACCAGGAGTAAAGGAAGCTTTGGTGTTTACTACCAGCCGTACCGTAGTTTCCTGTGAACGAATAGCTGCTAAAAGGAGCCAGCAATACACCAGGCACCCAAACTGCTCTGATACTATCAAGGGCAGTCCCTCTTTCCTGGGACGCTTTCAGACCTGGTGGAAAAGACCTGAAGGATAACACTAGGCCTCAGAAACTTCATACGCTCAGCCAGTGCGTAAAAGCAAAGCTGAGGAGCTCAACTTGATTTGAGGGAGCAGGAGGGTCAGCTGCCCGAGAGGTGAGTCAGTGCAGGGCCTCAGGTTTGGGCAAGCAGGAACCTCAGGTTCAGAGATTAAAACCTGAAGAGAAGCGTAATGCCTGCAGCAAAATTAGCTGGACGGGAAATACTGCTGAGCACAGGAATTCTGTAGATCTATCATGGAAGAAAAACAGCAGAGAGATTGGGAATGAGCTAAGATTTGGTGGATGCAGGTAGGATAGACAACCGTGAGACTGAGCAGTAGTTGAACAGACACTGGGAAGAGAACAGAAGCCTTTGACTATTAAATAAAGGGGCTTTGATGACAAAGAGGGTGACACAGCACCATTTAAAAAAATTAATATATAAATTATAACATCACCACTATGGAGATCTGAATTAAGACGTATTTCAGGATAAGAACTACTTGGGGTGGGGTAAGGAGGAGGGAAGAAGCAAAGGCAAGCACTCTTCCTTCACCATCCATCTTTGAATCTTCTCACAAATGTGAGAACGAGTATGTATCCACTACCTTTGGAAAGATCATCCTTTTTCACGCCAAATTTGGCATACTTGGTTTTAATTGTCAAGGGTCTGAAAAACCTCCAAGCGATAGTTTTGGATTCTGCTCCTGTGTGAATAATGCAGGTGCATGAGGGTCAGGTAATAAATCATAAACAGACATCAACTTTTATTTTAAAGAAAAAGCATATACTGCTGTTTGTTGAGAAAGCTAATACGATGCCAATATTACCCTCGCACAAGCATTACTCCATTATAGAAAAGAAGTTACCGTAACTACTCTGGATTTAAAGACTGGCACGAAGAAAGTAATTTTACATCATTGCAGATACAGAGGAACATATCTAAAAACAATTTATTTGCCCAAACAAGTAATAAAAATAAGTAATAACCTCATAGTAAGAACAAACGTTCAGAACCTAGCACACAAAATTGGAAACATCAACGTTTCTCATCTGACAACCACATGCAAAAATCAGAAAATATTTGAGCATATTGAGTATTCTCAGTACTATGTAAATAGCAGATTAAGTAGACACAATATTCTATGCATCTAACTTAACACCCAAAATAAATACATCAAAAGAATTTTAGATCAACAGCACATCGTGTGCCACTATGAATAATGTGCTGAAGTCTGCCAAGCTATTTTTGAACACTTTCAAAGAACTTCAGTATTTGAGACGAGACCAAAGACATGTTGATGTGTTTTTATTATAGAATTTACTTTACTAATCTGACAATGTGGTCTTCTTAAGCTAACATTAAAATACCGCATCTTTCTTAATTGAACCCACACCTCCCCTTTTCAGCAGAAACACTCCACTTTTCAATGACACAGCATTATTATCCCAAACAGCACTGAGGGACAGAAGACAGCCAAAGCTTTTGACATTTGCAGTTCTTCCACTGTTGGAGAAGACCTCTGAGTAGACTATACGCTTTCATACAAAAGGCTAAGGTGTTTAACGTTGTTCTGCTTGGCCTATACTTCCACAGAATTAGTATAAAATCATAAAAGTAAGGTTGAGACTATTAATATCAAGGTAGGAGAGTAAGTATGTATTTTAGCATTCCATTTAAAATACAGCTTCACTAAGCAAGGTAGATAGAGTAAATTTTAGTCATTTGTTTGGTTACACAGCCTTTTCAAATTTAATCTCAAGGTACATTCAGTTTACATAACTTCCTCTGAAATTGGATCAGTCACAGGGTTTTCAACATCTCAAAACATGTTCTCCACTTGTAATTCTTGAAAACCACTGCAGCAAGCGGTGACAAAGAGTCAGCTTTATGATTTCAACTGTGTATCAAAGTCTGACCTCAGGTCATTTTGGAGTGTGGGTTATTTTCAATCTACATGAAATGTAAATAGCAGAGGTTATTTTTTCCTTACTGTATAGTGCAAAAAAGCAGGGTGCAAGCTGACTGTGAAAAGCCCTTTCATTTAGCAGTCAAAGGATCTGGGGGAATCTCAACAGCTCTCAAATTTAGTCAGAGGACCTTGAAAGAATGCCTTTACTGTCAAGTCTTTCCACATGTATTTTGGCACAAGTTGATTTCCCTATGCTGCTTTACGTTGGCACACTTTGTACATCAAACATGACATAATCTTCTTTCTAGCAGCATACCACCATTAATTGCCTGTTTATTTTCTAAAATAAGGAAGCTTCTCTACTTCAATCACCGTCTCCGTTATCTAGCAAATCAGTTTTGCTTGCAAGGCACCAGCCTGGAAGTCTGGACCGGCATCCAGAGTACCTCCTCTCACTTCTCAAGATTCACATCAGGAACCAAACCCGAGTTAGAGAGCAGCCCAGCCTTGAAGGAACCCTTAATGTAGGGCAACCCAAAGAAGATGCATGTGAGTTCAAAACAATATATAGACCTGGAGAATTTATAAAGAATACATTCCACTATTAGTTCTGCTTCCTCAGCTGTACCATATATTTAATTAAATATGTCCATCTACAGAAGCCATCAGCATTTCTTCATTACAATGCATCACTTGAGGATTAATGCCTCTGATATGCTACCGCTGTCTTTCCAACTTCTACGAGGTTAAGTTACCAACTTCAAAACGAAAATATATCAACACTAACAGTGCTAAACTGCACTACCAGATTTGGATTTTTAAAGGATCTAGGAAAGAATGAAACAACTGATAAAACACACATTAAAACTAAGAGTAACTGTGTATTATTTTGTCACAGGAAGATAGTTTTGGATAGTAATAATTCAGCTTCTAAAAGGCACTACAACCACTTTCAATCAGGTGCTGTAAGTTTCCTCACATTCCAAGCTACAATTAAGCTAGGCACACGTATTTTCCAATGACACAGACTTAACAACCTCTTTGCTACAACACTCAAGAGTTCAACTCCAAGGACAGGACTCTAATAACAACGCAGACTAACTAGCTCGTTTTCCTCCCTTTACACATTCGTGTATTAAAAGACAGCAGACATTTAATTACGTCCACGACTCCTACAGATGACCAAACCATGAATAAGACAGAATACCACAGAACTAGGAGGCTGCTCTCCAGTTAGTTGTGCGAGGAGCAAAACACACGGAGTGTTCAAGGGGTGCTACTCTTCAAAAAACAAAGCATTAACTTCCTCAGGTCTAACACCACGGGGGGGTTCTTGATGAAGGCGTAACAGCAAGCTGGAGTTAATCAGACTGTGGTCTGGAGGAGTATCTGAAGTCCCACTGACTATGTTGAATCCACACTGTGCAACTTTTCAACTCCCGAAATACTTCTTTTTCCCTA
>NW_009635794.1:1742-7493 GCF_000690535.1 Cariama cristata | reverse complement strand
TTGCGTTAAAAATCTCTCTGCATCTGCTTTGTCCTACACCCGGCACTAAATATAACCATTCAATATGCTCTCTCCCTTCACCAGAGAGATAACATTGTTTAAATAAGCCCTTTCAATTTTAAAGAGTCGAGTTGTTTTCTCGCAGCAGGGAGCTTTTATAGCAGATCAGGAGGAGGAGGAGGATTTGCGTTAAAAATCTCTCTGCATCTGCTTTGTCCTACACCCGGCACTAAATATAACCATTCAATATGCTCTCTCCCTTCACCAGAGAGATAACATTGTTTAAATAAGCCCTTTCAATTTTAAAGAGTCGAGTTGTTTTCTCGCAGCAGGGAGCTTTTATAGCAGATCAGGAGGAGGAGGAGGATGGTCCAGGCAAACAAACCCAGCAGCAGGAGCATCCCTAACATCCAAGTGCCCAAATCCCGCTCCCTCCAAATCATTACCCACCACAAAGTTGCCCAGATGTATTTTCCCACTCCAGAAAAAAAAAAAAATTAGAGGCACATTTCTAGGAGCAGAAGGGTTTAATTTGGAAACCGGGCTTGCCTGCGTTTCTTTGAGCATCGCTCCACTCCCACGCCGCTGCTATAATTACAGCGGCGTAAATTCGCTCTCCGTCAGGAGGAAACCCAACTATCTCCATCCAGTTTGCATACATCAACTGCTAGCAAAGAACTTCCTTAGAGAAGGAAAAAAAGAAAAGCTGTAATAACGCAACAAGACACAAATATAGCTTAAAAAGAGCCACCTTGACCGGCACTTATGGAGAATATCTCCTTAGCAAGTTGCAAGGGGAAGATGGTCCCAGCAGAGACGAAGCACTGAAGGTTTTCTCCATTAATGACGGTCTGTCTGGAAGCAGCACCAGCGGCATTATCACCCAGCCTTGTTCCTGGTGGCGATACATCTTTTGCATCCTTTCTGGAGCAACATCTACCCATTATACGGTGCTTCTCCATCAGCTGATCTAGTCTGTTATCCATCCCACATGGAGAAAACCCCGCTCCCCAGCAGCTCGCTGGATATATTTTGGGGTGTCAGGCAAGGCAAAGCTGCCCAAATCCTGCTCTGAGTCACCACATCCTTCTGCAATACAACTTGGCAGGTAGATCTTTAGGAGAAAAGCAAGAAAACAGCCAAATTCAACCACTGGCTCTTGGGATGCTCTCAGTGCTGCAAAGAGGGCGTGGGGGTGAGATGGCAAAGCCTCTGCCCGTGATTCCCCTCTTCTCACAGCTTGTGCAGAAGCTAAAGCTGCAGGGAACGGGGCTTTTCTGGGCTTAAAAATACAAGAAAAACACTTGACGGAGCAGAAAAAGTCTCTCAGATCGTGGTACAACAAGGGACTGCCCAAATTCAGGTTGGAAATCTTCCTAAGCATGACTTAGAGCCGAGCTTTGAAACTCGCTCTCCAGAGGTGCAAAGCTGGGATGGAAATCGAAATCACTTGGTGATCAAAATCCTCTTCTAGACCATTTCCAACCAACCCAGCTTTTTTTTTTTTTTTTTTTTTCAGAAGGAAAGACGGAGCCAACAGCCAACTTGTGATGAAGAAGGTGCTCCTCTCTACAAGAGGGCTCACCAGGGTACAGGGAGCTCAGCTCGCCCACACCCCCCCCAAACTGGGGTGATCCTGATGCTTTTGGTGACGCCTGCTGAGCTGGAGGGTTTTTCTCCCCCTCCTGCTGTTACGTGCATCTCAGCCCCACAGCGAGGAGCCAGTGGTTCCCAAAGCCATGGCTTGGCACCCGTGACGATGACAACTGCCAGCCAAAATCACCCCTTTCATCATCTTCCTCTTTTCAAGTATTATCAGCACCAAGAGCAAAACACACCCCGGGGACCAGCCGAGTGTCGTCCCCGGCACGAGCACCATCAAAAGCAGCATTGCTACCAGCAAACCCAGGGTTATCCATGAAACCCATTCCCAAAAAAAGCATTTCCGTGGATGCCAGTCCATCTAGGGGCAAACCCAAGTGCCACTCGCCATGTCCCCCCCATCACCCTGCATCCCACCCATCACTTTTCTCCTCCGGGTAGAACCAAACCCCCATCACGGAGCATCTCGGCATCGCTCCAGCCCATCTCTGAACCTGCAGATCCCTTTGCAAAGAAACAGAGAGGTGTGAACACACGTGCAAGGCGGGCGCGTTCCAACGGAGGGTTCTCCAGCTCCCCTTTTCCCTGTCCTGGCCGGATAGGATGCAGCATCAGGATTTATCTACACGCACAGGGAGGCGGAGCGGGGCTGGAATAACCGCTGCTAATCCCCTTTGCCCTCCCCTCCGAAGTACATTGTTGCAGGCATTATGTAAATGGGAAATTAAACAGAGGTTTGGGCAGGAGGCGAACTAAATCCCTGCCTCCCCTGCTCCGTTTTGCAATGCCTCCGAGACACCCAGTCTTCCAGCCAAGAAGGATTTTGCCGATGGAGATACACTCCCGGCACCAGAAGAGACGAAATGTGTGGTCTGGAGGCTGGGAAGGGCTCGGCGATGCCACGTTTCCACCTCCACAGCCCCTTTCCATCGGGTTCCAACATCCCTCTGCCAGGAACCGGCGTTTTTCCTGATGTTCCCCAAACCTCCTTGGAGGTCTCCGGCAGGCAGGGCTTTGCTGGGGATTCAGCCCAGTGCTGGAAAAATCTTCTTTACTCCTTCAAACCTCCTTCCCTGCTTCAAGGCTCCCTCGCCGGGGCTGGCCGGACCCTATTAATGACAGTTTTGCTTCTAGCTAATAGAAGCGCTAATTGCATTTCAAAGGACCGGCTCCAGCACTGGCTTCTGCCGCAAACACAGGCGTACCCCAGGTGATAACCCTGCAAGATCGCAGGGTTGCAGCGGGGAGGGTCACCCCAAAAGGGGTCGAGGTCACCTCCCTAGATACGCACATTGGGAAGGCTCTGATGCAGTGTTTAGGGGGGACGAACCCCATTTCTCAGCCAGCTGGGAGTGGAAACAAGCAGGGCGTGCACCTTCCCGGGTCCAAATGGCCTCGCAGCGCCTAAAAACCTAATTTTCTGTAATAACTCCATCGAGGGAACCGCAGCGGTGGGTTATTGTCCCTGCACTTTGCTATGAGCCCGCCTGCCCCTGGCACTCACGGTCAAGCCAGTCCGAAACTGTGATTGACGGTTTATTTTAGGAACGAGACGGGAAAAGTGGGAAGGAGATAATGCTGGGGAGAGATAATGTGAGCGTCAGTTATTAGTTAAAAACAAGCCCATCAGTACTCCAAGTGCCTCGGCAGAAAGCAAACAAAAGGGCAAAGAGAGCAGCTTGGCAAGGGACCAAACCCAGCCACATCAGCTGCATCCTCCCTGCTCGGCTCTGCGCAGCGGGCGGTACGAGCCGGGACGTTTGCAAGGCGAGAGCTGCACCCCCTGCCTCCGAAAACCAGGGATCTGGGGGCTCCTTCCCTTGGTTTTCTTCTTCGTCGACGTCTGAGCAAAGAGACTGTCTCGGCATCGCTGCAATCAAGGTTTTATCTCAGAAAATAGGGGAAAAAACCCAAAGTACTGAGGAAATCCCAGCAGCAGCAGGTCCCAAGCGGGGTGATGCTTTGTCCTCCTTGTACGTGGTCCCAGGCAGGTCTTGGCCATCTCCATCCTTGCCAGGGCGAGGTTTCGGCTCCATCCCCACCTCCCTGGAAGGCTTTTCCCTTGGCAAGCACTCCAGGAGCCTCAGCAGGATCCTTGTCCCTCTCTCAGCCTCATTCCCAAGCCATTAGTGCATCTGGATTAAATAAAACCTGCTTTTATCCCGACACCGTGGAGAGCTTTTCATCAGCAGATCTTAAAGCATGTGGTGAAAGGAGCAAGGCGAGAGCCGGTCAAGCGTTCCCAGTCTAGGATTTCCTGACAGAAAAGACCATTTCTGCAATGACAACCAGAAAAAAAAAAAAAAAAAAAAAAAAAAGGCAGGTGGGGCACGTGAAGCCCTGAAACATCTCCACGGGAAGGGGAGGCTTGTGAGAACGTGCTTAACGTCGTGTCTGGATGCTCCCTAAGAACCCAGTGATGCAGGAGCTGAGCTGCATTTCCACGTGGCTCAAGCCTGGATGCCACGCCAGGGTAGACCTTGCCTCCAAGTGCTTGGGGGCATCGGAGGAGCCACAGGGCATAGACGAGGGCTGTGATGTATTTAGCGTATTACGTATAGCATTTAGCATATTACACATAGCATTTGGCATACAGTACGTACCACCTTGCGTTTAGCACATCACAGCACACCGCGTAGAGCACGCAGCACACAGCACTGAGCACACCGCGTATAGCAGGGGCTGCTTAGCTCAAGGCTCTCAGAAGCAAACCCAGGACCTGTGACCCAAGTCCTTATTTCAGGGCAGGGGGGAGCAACGTCCACAACCCAAAGCTGACAGCATCCCTAGGCTTTTTTTTTTTTTTTTTTTTTGGAGGTGCTAAAAATTCCAAGGGGTACATGTTGCAGTGAGGGAATTTGGGGGGCAAATACCCCCAAACTGAGCTCGGACCCACGGGGGAGCTTCGGAAATGCTCAGAGACAGCCAGGGACCCGATTTAATGCCTGAGGGTTTCCATGGAGAAATGAAGCCCAGAGATGCTTATTAGCTTGGAAAGGTACAAGGTGAGGGGAAGATCCTTGCCTGCATTAAAGCCTTTTTTAAGAGCTCTAGATTCAAACTGGCAGCTCTAAACTGCTACAAAACACAGCTGGTGGGAAGAGAAAAATTGGGCTAATTGGAGAAGGGCAATTAGCAGGGTTAGGAGGATTTTCAGAAGGGGCTTCGGCCGCCTGCGTGGCCTGGATTTACCCGGAGACCAAAGCACAGGCTTCATGGAAATGCAGAAGTCATGGAAATAATAGGAATGGCTTAAAAAAAGAGGTGATTCTGAGCTGAATGCAAGATTTGCCAGGGAAAAGCATGAGTAGAAAAAGGATGGAGGGAGCACGGGACGGCTTTTCAGGTCAGCGCCGTGGATTTGCAGGTGAATTAGAGCAGGGTTTGCTCCCACGTGGTGCCGAGGATGCTCCTCCTTTCCCCTCACCCCCCCCAGCTTGCAACCTCCCCCCAAAACCTTCTCTTCTTTAAATGAGCTCAACAGAGACGCGAGCAGGTGGTTCCCATCACCCCAGCAAAAAGCAGTAAGCTGTTATTTTCCTACGGAAAGGAGAAAAATGAGCTTTTCCAGGCTTGCAAGGAGGAGGTGCCCTGAGGGTTGCAGAGAAGCTGGGAAAATCCCTGCGAGGAAAACCCTCGGGGGGGTCGCTGGGAATGGAGCGGGGGAAGAAATTCAGCTTGCTGATAAAAATGATAACTGTGAAGGGATTTTTCCAAGCTGTTTTTTGGACTGGAGAAGCCGCACGGGGATGCCCTTAAGGGCAGGTCCCTGCAAAGCCCAGGCACAGCAAACCTGGCCTTTTGGGGCAAAGCTCAGAAAACCCATAAGCAGCTTCAAATCAGGAATCCCCTTCAATTTTCCCCTTTTTTCCCATCGTAGGAGGGGTCGTGAGGGGGAAATACAGAAGCTAAAGCAAACCGCTCAGATAAGGACGATATAAATATCTCACCGAGATCAAAACTCGACATATTTAGCCCTCCCTTTCATGTTTGCAAAACACAGCTCTGATTTTACACGGCTGTAAAACAAACCCCGACGAACATTTTACGGGAACATATTTCAGGCGACAAGCTGAGCGCCGGCTAATCAGCCAGCCCTGATTTCGGCGATGCCAAGAAGCCATCGCCCTGCTTGCAGATGGGGCTTCC
>NW_009635794.1:1147-1711 GCF_000690535.1 Cariama cristata | reverse complement strand
TCCCCGTCTTGCAAAACCCCGGGGGGGGGCCTGGGGCTACAGCTCCATCATTATCCGTGGTCCAGCCGCTCGCTTCCTCCCCATGCCCTCATTTTTTCATCTGGACGGCTCCTTCACCTGCTCAGCCCAGCCCTGGGCAGCTTTTTCCAGCCAAGGGGAGAGACTGAGGTTGTTACAAGGGAAAAAGCCGTATGACAAGGGGCGACGCTCCCCGGAGGGATGTACAGCACATCGGGAAGGATCCAGCCAACCTACCGCGCAGCGAGGAAGCAAGGAGCTTTGTTCAGGTGAATGAAAGGACTTTTCATTACGAGGTGATGGATGGAAACCCCCAAAAAGCTTCCACGAAGGTGCAGATGCCTTGCAGGATGGGAAGCACTCCTGATGGATCCCCGGTGCTCTCCTCCGTGCTGGCAGCGGGACCGCGTTGCTCCTTCTGGATGCGGGAGCGATGGGGGCAGCTGCCCACCAAGCCGGCACCGTGCAGTATATAAGGTGACAATAAAACCAGACGAGATTCCCCCAAAAAATGGCTTCGGAGACACGCGGCAGGCACCACGCGCA
>NW_009635794.1:0-964 GCF_000690535.1 Cariama cristata | reverse complement strand
CAGCCACAGAAAAGCCATCTGCCCACCGAATTTCAGGAGCAGCGCTCGGCCTCCGCAGCCTCCTGCTACCCGGAGCAAAGGGAGGCATCAGGATGGGTGCACCCACCCCAAAACCAGGCTTTTGGCAATGGTTTTTAGCTGTTTGCTGAAAAAGCAGAGCTCAAACTGGATTTTGGGGACGGTATTTCTCTGCTGAGGGCTGGGAGATACTTAATGCAGCTGATCCTCAGGGTACGGGAAAGCAGCAAAGTCCCAGCACGGTTTTAAGAGCCAAAACCCGGCTCACGGGTGTCCAAACCCCAGCGCTGCCCGCCAGACCCTGCCGAACGCCAGCATCCCCCTCCCACATCGCTTCACAACTTTCACAGCCCCGCTGGGGTCGCCGGCTTCCTCTAGACCCACCACAAAACAACTTTTACCTCTTCCTTCCCCCCCCAAATACACATCGCAAACGCAGATTTACCCATACCCATTCACCCGCTCTCACGAATCAGCGGCAGAACAACAATTGCCCAATTTGCAGCAATACAAAAAAAAAAAAAAAATAGAAGAAAGGGAGGCAAAATGATCCAACTGCCAGTGACGGACAGCTTGTCGCTGGGGAAAAGCTGGGGGGGTGCGTTGTTCTTTGAAAATTATCTACCCGTGACCTTAAAAGCGCGCTGGAGGTGGAGAGGAGATCCAGGTGGGAGGCAGGACTGGATTTGGTACAAGTTTCCCCCAACCCCAAGCCACGCAGGTTTCATTACCGACCGCACGTTCAGCAGCACGATGCCGGTGGGATGCTCGGAGCAAACCGGGGAGGGGGACCAGAGCAGCAGCCGCAGCCCGGCAGACATAAAGCCCATCAGGGGCATGGCAAAGAGGGATGCAGGAGATGAATGATGCCTTCCCAAACCTAGCTCAGCTAAATCCCGGCCGGGCTCTGGCCAACCTCCGGGCTCCCCGAGGGATGATTTTAGAG
>NW_009635793.1:0-27185 GCF_000690535.1 Cariama cristata | reverse complement strand
TGGGCTTAGTGGGCATGGTGGCGTTGGGTTATACGGATGGACTCGATGATCTTTGAGGTATCTTCCAACCATAACGATTCTATGATTCTATGGTTCCTTGTCTCTAAAACAAAAGCTCTCTGTATGAATTTGTTGTTAGTGCCAGCTTTCTTAAAACGGCCCACTCTGCAGATGTGTGACTGTCAGACATCCCAGCTGATGGGTCAGGTGGGACCCATCAGCGAACCTTGTATGGAATAAATGAACCAAAGTCTGTTAATGTTATAGTATGGGTCATATTTTCTAGACCTTGGATCCTTCTCTGGACTCTCTCTAAATATCCTACATCTTCCTCGATATATGGTTCCTTGAACCATGTATTTTAAGCCATGGCCCTTAGATTTTCCAGGAAGAAATATGTGTCCATATGATATAGTGCAGAATGTGTAGAACAGTACATATCAACTGTGTAGCACATGCCTAGCAAGTCTTGTATATTCTGGACACATTAGTCCTGCTGTGTATGCAGTATAAAAATCAATCTTTGCTGGTCCTCTGCAGAGGCTGCTGGACCTCTACAGTCTAGGCCAAAGAAGTGGCAGGGCAATATATCTCATATGAAAGTGACCTAAAGCATTGTCCTAAACCAGCAAGTTTTTAAGTTTGTGGAAGATACCAGGTGGGTAAGTAAACGTTTAACAGAAGGTGATCAGATCTTGAAGTTATTCCAGAAACATTAAAAATTACCTGGGATTAATGCCATGAGATTAAGTAAAGATGGATATAAAATACTATTTTAAGGAGGGAGAAATAAAACATGGAAATGCGTGGAAACTTTCTGGGCAGACCTGTGTTGGAAGAGGATCAGACAATTTCAAAATGCCGAGGCAACAGTGCTGTGATGAAAGGGGTACTTTTCATTTTGAGATGATTGGCAAGGAACTTTCAGAGTGACAAAAAGTAATTATTCTGCTCTCGATGCTAGGCAGGTCTCATGGAAAACTGAGTCTAGGGTACTATAGTTATAGGAAGATGTAGAAAAATGAGAAAAAAGGAAAGCAAGAAAAATAGCTAGAAGTATAGATAATGTCTCCTTTGAGGAAAGTTTGAAGAATTGTATTTAGTATGTTAAAAAGAGGAGAAAAGTGTCAGGAGACATAATAAGTTTTCAACTGTGTCAACAGGGGCTGTATAAGTGACAGTGATACATTGGTCTTTACACCAGCTTGGAAGAAAAGGATAAAAATGTTAGTTCATGATAAAGAATTCTTAGGTTGAACAGTAGCAAAACACTGTAGAAACACGTAGGAAAATTTTGGAATCTTCGTAAGCATTTGGAACTTGATACACATCTAGGTAGCAGGGGATATCTGTGCAAGGAGAAAAGGAGAGCAGCACCTTTATTAATTTCTTTGGGTGGCAGAATTAATACTCCATAAATGTCTGTTTGGCAGAAGAGTGCAAGGAAGCAGAGCTGAGCCAGTGGGAGAAAGAAGAAAAAGCGTACTCTCTGTTGTGAAACTTTTGGAAATACACCTTCCCCCTGTTTCTCTTGAAGGGCGGTGAGCAGCTCCTTGTGCAGAGGATACACTTAGGACTCGAGCTAGCCTTATTCTTTTTTTAATAGATACTTTTGAAGGCTTGCTTTGTTAAGCCTTCCTACTGAAGTTTTAGGTAAGCTAGAAATCTTTTCTTTTGGTTGTGATTAAAAAATGGTGGGTGGGGCAGACACAGCAAAGGAGTGGAGAGAGCTGAAAATACCTAAGTCATATTTTCTTTCTTAAGAACAGGCATTCTGTTCTTAAATTGAGACTTTATAGGTTTGCTTTTAGCCTCAGTGAATTAAAATGATAGGTAAACATTTCCAAAATAATGTCTAAACCACTGAAGAGGCCCATACTGTTAAATTTGTAACCTTAAGTGTATTTTCATGAGTTCTCTAAAATTGACAAAACATGCCTATGATAAAACATTTTCCATCAGATACTGTACTGGCTGTTTTCTCCTTGCTCTGAAAAGTTTGCCACATCTGTATGTGAAGCACAGCATCTCAAAGTGTGTTTCTGCTTCCTGCCCATTCTCAACTAAGTGCAGTTTCTGCCTAACCATAATTTTGAACTGCTGCTTCTTACTGTGGCTGATTTCTTGTTTAATTTGAAAAAAATGTTGAAAATCATAGCACTTTTTACCTTTCAAACAGTCTGAAGTCTTAAGATTTGGTATCTGATTTGGGTTATGCTGAGGTTAAAAGTTCATGGTGCTACATTTTATTAAAAAGCAATGAGAAGTTGCTGGCGGACGATATTTTTAGTTTACATATGCATTATGAGACAAGGGACTGAGAAAAACTGAAAATGTCTCAAGAACCATTACTGTACCACTGTTATTAGAGTAGGGAGATTATAAAGCCTTGACAGTGTTTTACTGTGATTCAGCAATTTTCCTTTTTTCAACCTCAAAGTGGTTTTGATTTAAGCCATTAAAGAGAATGCATTTTATGTTCAAAAGGTGCTTAGTACTATAATGAAGATTTTCAAAATACTCATTGTTCTAGGAGCTGGATCTGTTGACATTCCTGAACAAGGTCAGGAGGAATGTTCTGTACTGATTTTGCTTTAGTTTTGTAGGAGTGGGGGTAGAGGGTAGACAAGACTGATTTTAAATTCCTGTATTTTTATAGTGAAAAGACTAGCTGTCTTGTTTGGTAGCTTTGAAATGGCGTTCTTCATTCGCTGAACAGTAAAGTTTGCTATGGTAAGATGAGAATATATGGGTTAACCTAGCTTCTTTTAAGAGATTCTTGGGGGGGGAAAACAGGCAGTTAACACAGATTCTTATTTAGTGTCATGCTGTTTAGGCAGAATTATTCCAAAATTGATAGTAATCTGGACAAATATTCAGTCATTTCTAAAAACACATGGCTGAAATTCTTCCAGGACTGTATTGGAGGCTGTAAAGGTTAGAGTATACTAATTCCTTTCCAAAGAATTCCTTTCTTTGGGAAGGAAGAAATTGTATTTTCAGGAAAACAAGATGTTATCTTGTTAAAAACAGTTCTTTTGGTGGAGTAGAAAGCACAGAGAAAACTTTTCTGGAGAAACTGGGAAACTTTTTCTAGTGTCTCTGCTGTGTATGAAGAGATACTTATGTAACAGAGATTTCCTCTTTAGACCACTACTTGACTGTTCAGAATAGGTGGATGTTTCTTTGTGTTTTAAGTTTCTTGTGAGAATCAGCTGCCTCTTAGACCTCACTATAAATTTTATGGATCAAGATCCACCTTTGTATTAGGGGGAATCCTAGAATTGTTCTGTATGCTGTCAGTAATCTATGTAACAATGGATTTGTGGGGTGCACACCCCTGAGCGTTTGGAAGTGATTTATGTATTTAAAATATTCTTGCTAAAGTTCCAGTTATTACTATCTTTGTTATGCTAAACTTCGTATAATCTCTTAAGATAAATACAAGAAGAAAATGCTCAAACAATATACATTTGCTCTCTGAGAGTTTGCAAACTACTCTGCTATGCAGCAGTCTTGCTTGCAACTTGTTACTCGCATGTGAAACATATGCAGTTAAATCTGTAGTTGAGCATGTCTTTTGCTTTTCACTTTTTTAGATTCTAGGCTTTGAAAAGAACATATTAAAGCTACTGCAGTCTTGGCAAAAAATGCATATCAAATTTGTCTGTCTCTTTTGGCTTCTTGAGATGCACAACAGTAGTGCAGCTACTTTCATTTGAAAGCTGCAGGAACCCAAACCACTTTTCTCTCTTCAAATATTTGAACATAATATATGCTCCTCATTCAGAATGCAGCAAGCATCCCTAACATCGAATGTTTGTATTTGCATATGTAAGAGTTAAAAAAAAATAAATCTAAAACTTCTCTCCTTGTTAGTTAAAGCTTCTCTAGGTACATACTGTGAGTATTTTCCACCTCTAAACTTCCACTTCTCCAAAATTAAGATTTTAGCTACTCAGTTTGTTCTTTATTCTTTAGTAGTTGCTGCACATTCAATTACCTTGCCATAAGTTTGTGCATACAGAACGATACGTTTGTGGGTTCACAATTCCAGTCTGTATGCACTGTTTTACTTAGAACCATCTCTAGCAAGTAGTAATTCTGATGCAGAATATGCAAGTAAACAGGGTAATTTTTATGATAATGTATAGTAAGCAAATTCAATTAAGTTATAAACAGCTTCAAAGATGTCTCTGTTTTGGAGTGAAATGGGAACTGTCGCTTACTTTTAACATCATTCTTAGGCAGGCCTATGCAGGCCAGAATATAAAGCTGTAAAATTTTGGTAAGTAAATAATGCCAGGGATCAAAACAGCAGGAAACCTATTGCTTGTTTCAGATGCAGTTTTAAATTATCAGATTATGTCAAATAACAGCATACTAGAAAAATAACATTGTAGAGCAGGGTTTATTAAGTAGGATTCTGTTTTACTAATACCTACACTTAACATTATGAAAGGTTAAAATGTTTGTGAGGAACCTGACCATAATAATCTTATTTTGTTGGAATCAATAATACGCTTCTGATCTTTCTACATGTCTGATTATCTTTCTTCCTTTTCCTTCCAATTTGACAAATGAGGTCACATAACAGCAAGCAATTCTAAAAATGATCAGTGTGTATTCACTGTAGAGTTAGCTACTATATACACCAAATATGCTCTCCCATGCTTGCTGTTGCTAATAAAGAAATTTGACGCTGGAAGATAATCTCTTTGGGCAAGCAATATAGAGAAAATGGGACTTGGGAAGGAAAATCTGAAAACTACAACTATGCAGAGTTTCCTATTTGTTGTTCCTAGTTGATAATAACACATTGCCCTCCATTGTTTCCACAGTCATCAGTCTTCCTGTGAGTATCCTACAGAGAAAGGCACTCTGAGGAATATGGAGAGCGTAGTTACGTTATCAAGAGATATTGAAATCAGGCTCTGTGCACAAAATTCAGCACTGAAGAAGGCATAGAAATTACTCTTAAGTGGACTGTCTAGGCTAGCTGACTGGCATAACAGTTTTTATTGCATATTAGAGAGCCTGTAAAGTATATGTGACTTGAATCACAAGATACAGCTTGAGATACAAGTTTACATTGTACAGACTACTTCTGAGTAAGTGTTATTTGAGAAAGTTTAATATCCTCTTCAAATTATACTAATACTTTTGAATCATACTCAGAGTCATGCTGTTGGGCTCATGGGTCTTATTTCTTCCCTGGATAAAGGCTTAAAGTATAGGTCTGTCAGTCACATCTCTTTTTAAACCAAATTCTGTTAGCTACAGTAAATCTGGATGCTTGTTAATGGCTCTAAACTGCATCTGTTTCCCTCCCTGGTTTTGCTGCTGTTTGTTGGACTGCCAGCTCAGTACAGACTGCAGCCATGAAAGGTTCAATACATTTTGCATAGATTCAGAAAGGACTTGAGAGGAACAAACCTATTCTTAGAAGTGCGTTTTTAAAGACTATGCCTTACTATATAAAATTAATGCAGCCAAGGTCTGACTGCAATGACATGTGCTGAAGCAGGTGTACACATCAGTTTTTTAATTTCCACTAGAGAGAATCATTAAAATAATCTGTAGGTCAACTAATGATGGTCAAAGAGAAGAAAGTGGAATGTATTCCTGACTATATCTGGCGTTTGTAGCTGTACCAATTCTGAGCCAGCTGCTATAGAGCAATTACTGCATAAGTTTCAGTGTGAAGTTGGAAAACTTCCCCCCCCCCAAAAAAAAAAAAATAGGCATTTTAATCTTTGCAAGGAGAAATTAAGCCTACATTTGGTGTGTTAGAGTTTTTAAATTAGGCTCATATGCTCCAGGGTACAAGCTTGTTTTGCGTGATGTTCTGCTATTGGAGCATGGCTTGCCTGGGCATTAAGCCCTGGCATGAAAGGCGCTAAAATAGTTTGGAAATTAGGAGAACCAAATGGTGACACAGTGGATGTTCATTTATGCATAGTCCTGCTTAAATGACTCCTCTGAAGAGGCTAAAGCAACATAACAGAAAGAGCATTAAAGAAGAGCCATTAGCCTCCCCAAAAATGGAAACAGTAAATACAATGACAAGTATCAAAAGAAACTTTTTCTTCTTTGGTATTTGGATTGCCTGGTTTTGTCAAACAGGTGAATTTCTTACGTTAACTTAAAAGTTTCAGATACAAATTCTTAAGTTACTTAAAAAACACAGTGTAAGTTGTGCAGACTGGTCTGCCAACATGCCTCAGCTCTGAGAACAGCAGTTTTCAGGCTCATTTGTCCCTAGGTGTCTGCTGGGATTTCATGCTTTCTTTTCAGGACATATAATAGTTGGCATGTTTCTCCTTCTTGACTTCTGTTACTGGTTTAAACCAGATGGGCCACAGGTAATTAGTTTGGCTTCATGAAAACTGTGTAGGCTACTCCATGACAAGAACAGATCCCATGTTTCTTCCTATTTGGAGAGCAAGTACTGCAAAGGCAACAGCTGGGATGGGATATGTGTATTAAGAAAGAGTGCCAGCCCTCAATGTTCTGCAAAAATTTCATTTGGTACATAAATACCATTTTGTTTCCTGTTGAAAATACAGCAAGTTTTTACTTGTCAGTCTGTTATCATTTACAGTCCCCTAGTGATATGAAGCACTGATATTGCATGAAGTAACCACTCCCAGCTCTTTTGTATTGCGAATCTGTAGCACTCAGCTATAATTCTCTTGCTTGTGAAGCTGGCTGGGTTTTGTTGTTGTTGTTTTTTGAATGTCTATCCTAATCTAATCTGAGAATTTGATAAAGAGATTCTTGCCATTAAGAAAACTTGACCATGATCGGTAATGCTAATAAAATCGATCAGGTTTGTGTTTTCAGGATGCACTTGGTAGAGATTTTTTTTTTTATTTGAAATTGTGATCTTTTCTGTGGACAGTTGACAGATAGCCCTTATGCTCTTTGAAGGCATTTGAATTTTACCGTTCCTATCATGAAATTAGTGCAGCAGCCAAAGACAGTGCACAAGTAGGGTTGCAGGGTTTTGTTTCTGACTTTAAGATACTATTCTGAATAGTAGCAAATAGTATGGAAAGATGCATTATCCTAAAACAAAATAAACTATAACTACATGACTTTTGATAGAAATTTATCTAACAAGATATTAAAATTTACCAATGAATGAATGTTATTACAGTGCTCCCAGACTACCTGCACCATTAGAAGGTTCTCCCTAATGTCTAACCCCAGCTTGCTAAAGTAACTATCTTGGGATATTCGGGCTGTTCCAACTCATTAGAAACTAAATGCTCATTTGTCATGTTTCTTTTAAAATTCACCTTTTTTCATTTTTTACTTTTTTCATTTTTCATTTTCATTTCATTCTTTCATAATTTTTATCTCTTGGGATGATGTTTCTCTGATTTATTAACAATAAGGTAGCCTTTCATATTACATGAGCAAAATGTGATTTGGAGATGTTAAGAAGACAGGATTAGTTGGAAGGGGAAGCAACCTCCTGCTTTTCTCTCTGTCTTCATCTGTCCCAACACTTTCAGTGTGTGAAACTGGGAAAGCGTTCTAAGAGTAGAACCAGATGAAAAGCCATGACTGGAAGAGTATATATGAGTAGTGGTGATTGTGCTGGTTTTATGGAGTTACCTTTCAGTTTGATTTTTATTTCTATTTTAAAAAGAATGGGACTTTCACACAGATTGTAAAAACAAAACAAAACACAACAAAAAAACACACACAAAAAAAAACAAACCAAAAAAAAACAAACAAAAAACCAAACCAAAACAAACAAACAAATAAAACCAACCACAAACACAGAAGAAATTTATGTGAACTTGGAATCTGTGTTATTTGTTTCTCCTGCAACAGAGTGACCTCAACACTATGGTTCAATGGACTAACGTTTTTGGTTTTGCAATGTACAGTCCTGATTTGTCATATTGGTCTGGGGTTGTAGGCCACAAAATCAGATACTGTGTTTAAGATCTAATTTAACTGAAATTTGGATCATATCATCACATGCAGTTCTTCAGCTCTTGCAACTTTTTGTCCTTTCTAGGAAATAGAGAAGAAGAATGCTGTATTACAAATGCTTATGAACATATTTGAATACAAAGCGTGCACGTTTTCTGAAATGCTTAATGAGTAACATGCATCTCTGTAAAAGCCTTGATGCGTTGTCTGCAAGGATGTGCTCACTGAAGGAGACAGGTCAGAGATGGAGATCATGCTGTGCTTTTTAAAATCTCCGATCACCTGCATGAATTCAGCCCCCACCATGTATTAAATCTATTTTCATCTGTCTGAGAATCTCTCTTTTTTGGTTGATCATTCAGTATGGTCACGTTCTTTTTTTGACAGCAAGGATTAGATCTGTAATTATTGTTCATGGCTTTGAACAGCGGTATTGTGTCAAGGTCTTGTTATTGACTTGCCTGCTTCATCCAATACTATTGCAGACAGACTTTAATCCTATTTTCATCATGATTTCTGAGGTAACAAGGTGTCTGTAAGCTTTATGTCTTCCGTTCTTCGTCTCTCCTCAAAAGCTTTTTTAGCACTTGGCCAGTTTCAAACAAAGTTTACATAGACATAGACTTTTAATAGTCAGGTCCCTGCCACTTCATGAAAATAGGCAGTTGGACAGATGAAGGTGACCCATTTTTTTTTCTTCCCAAGACCCAGCAGCGAGAGGACATTGTAAATGGGACATTTATAAGATGGCAGAGAATCTAGTCACAAAACATCCACAGAAACCAGGATCCACGTAGAACTGTTTTCTAAATACTGATAGTGGAGAGTTACTTTAGTGAGCTGTCGTACGTACAGAGTTTTGCAGAACCTAAAAAGAGATAGTGTAGTTACAAAACTGCCAAGAAGATTTTTCCTGAAAAGAAAATGGTTTCAGATTTAACTTGTTTATGCCTTTGACTGCTTCATTATCAATGCCTATAATTGTGGGATGCACAAGGTAGAGATTTTAGCTCTTTCTCCTAATTGCTGTAGAACAGACTGGATGCAGGAAGAAACAGTGAATTTTTATTCAGTGATTGTGCATTAACTGAATTCAGTGGTCTGTGTTCATAAAATGCAGCAGCATTATACTTTAGGGCAGCTAACTGCAAGGAGCTATGGAAACAAGTAGTATCTGATGGTGAAGAAAAATGAAAGAAGGGAGGATTTGCAAACAGTTGCTTTACAGAAAGAACAGAATTATATACAACAAGAAAATTAAGTCTTTGGTGAGAAGATGACTTCTGAAATAGATACATACAGGAAACAGAAAATCAATCAGTTTTCCATTATGAAGGTGAGGCAACCAAATAAGAATGCAGTTCAAACTTGCAGTGGATAGCAGTCAGTTACAAGACTTCTCTTTTTTTTTTTTTTTAACCTTATTTCATTTTGAGAGTAATCATAGGGAGACAAGAAGTAATTGAGAATGTAGATTCATTTGAAAGTAGATGGAAGTGGCTTGCATGGTTGAGGTATTTTTTCCAGTCTTTCAATATGAAAGACTACAAGGCCAAAGTCTTACAGAAATACTTATCGGTAAAGCACTAATGGGAATTTTTATATATATGACCATACGCTATTTGGAAGATTCAGGTAACAGACATTCTAGGCTATGAAACAAACTCGCCTGTAGTTATTTTAGATGGCAAAGGATAGAATGGTAAAAAAGGACTGTGACATTCTAAACTGTGTATACAGAAATACCAAGAAAAATGGGTGATTTCTTCTAAGTCTGTGATGTTGTCCCTGTAATAGTTTCTGTATATACATATAGCAGCATGCTGTCAGAAAACACTGACAAATTGTGAGGAATATGTGCAAATAAGACCTATGCTTTCAGGAGAATAGTTGTTCCTCTCTTATTGTGTTGTCTCGCAAAAATTTGGGACAGGAGCCTACAAATGGAAACAACAAATCTCTTAACAAAGCTAAGGAGCTTCTTAGTCAAGTCAAAAGTGACATAGCTAAGAATGGGAAGAAATGAGTACTGGGCTGTGTAAACAAGGTTTCAGCATTTTTTCAGTATTTTATCCAAAAAAATGCATCTCTTAAAAGCACGTGGTGGAAGCTTCATCACCTCTCCAGGAAATGGGCTGACCTAAAGCAAAAGTGTTAATGTGTCTCAGGGACAGCTGTTCTCTGTACGAGAAAAAGGACTCTGTCACTTATTAGAAATATTTCTGTCTTAAACATTATGTTCAACAAGCAGAGTGCTTTTCCTCTCAGTAACTCAGTGGTTCCCTACAAAGGGAGAGGAAAGATAGAATAGAATATTTTCCATTGGAGGGACCTGCAACGATCATCTAGTCCAACTGCCTGATCACTTCAGGGCTGACCAAAGGTTAAAGCATAGTATTAAGGGCATTGTCCAAATGCCTTTTCAACACAGACAGGTGTGGGCCATCAACCACCTCTCTAGGAAGCTTGTTCCAGTGTTTTTCCGCCCTCTTGGTAAAGAAATGCTTCCTAGTGTCCAGGTCTAAACCTCCTCTGTCACAGCTTTGAACCATTCCTATCAGTGGGTACCAGGGAGAAGAGCTCAGCTCCTCTCTCCCCAATGTCCCCTCCTCAGGAAGCCGCAGAAAGTCATGAGGTTGCCCCTCAACCTCCTTCTCTCCAAACTAGAGAAGCCCAAAGTCCTCAGCCTGTCCTCACAGGCCATGCCTTCCAGCTCTGTTACCAGCTTTGTTGCTCTTCTCTGGATGAGTTCAAGGACCTTCACATCCTTCTTGAATTGTGGGTCCCAGAAATGCACACAGTACTCAAGGTAAGGCCACACCAAGGCTGAATACAGTGGAATGATCCCCTTTTTTGCCTGGCTGGTTGTGCTGTGTTTGACTCACCTCAGAATGCCATTTGCCCTCTGGGCTGCCAGGGCTCACTGCTGGCTTATATTAAGCTGCTGCTGACCAGCATAAGCACCTGGGATAATGTCCTATACACATTATGATGGACTTTATATCCAGGCCTCAGCTGAAATAAATTATTTGGTGTATATATAGTATCAGAGTTGTTTTTTACTTCAGTTAACGGTGTCATAGATTTCATCTCTGTGGTGAATTTTTCCTCATGGAGCAACTTTTACAGTCCATATAGATGCAATTTTTGCTGAGATTAGATGGCTGTTTCCAAATCTGAATAGTTGGGGGTTTTGCTGGTATTTAATAAGTTTCAGAGTTAACTACATTAAACAATGATATAGGAATTATGTAAGAACACTAGTGCGTTTGAGCAGAATGTTAAGGAAACTGAATGACATTTGTTTAAGGTATTGAGTTAGAAAAATACAAATGCAAATATCATATGAAGTGTCTGGCTCTTAGAACAGCAATAAAAAGGATTTAGTGTAAGCTAACATAAAAAGAATACTCTTTTCTGCTTAAATTTACTTCTTGAATACAAACTGTTTCATATTTATAGTGCATGTTGCATAATTTCAGTGTATTTTTTAGGTCAGTAGGAACAGGTTTCTTTAAACAGCAGATTTTTCTTACATTCAGTGTTCGACTTCACTCTTTCAATGAATACATTTGTTAGACTCCAAATCAGATGTAATTTTTGAACTATGTCTTATGGTGAACTCCAAGATAAAGCAAATGAAGCAGTTCAGAGGTGAAGGTTAATTCCATGCAAAGAGACTTTTCAGATTGTTTGCTTTTCTTATTATTCATGTTCATACACCTGACTTCTGGTCCTTCACATTTGTGATGTTGATAGTGAGCAGATATTATCACCAAGGTTTTAGTTATCCGACAATTTAATAACAAGCTGTCTTTAGTATGTAAATTGTACAGTGTTGATAAATGATGATGAAGCTTCTGCCACTTCACTGAATATTTGGGAAATGGTATTCAAGGCCTAGGAGAATGACAGGCTTTTGGCTTGGGCTTGGAAACTTTTATTCTCATGGACTTTGTATATTCTGTGCCAAGTCTCTTGACTTTCTCTGTGCCGATTTCCTCAGTGATGTAATCAGTAGAACATACCTGGCCTTGAGTTAAGTTTATGATTAGGTATCAGAATGATTGGAAAACCTCAAATGAGAAGCATGATAGGTGTTGAAAAATATTTAGTTTTTGTCCGTGACTTCCAGTTTTCTTGACTTGGGACAATTCTCAAGGCATGAATCGAATAGTCTTGGTTTTGCTCCAGTGGACAGTTTCCCGAAGTCCTTGACTAGAGCAGAATTGAGTCGTGGTGCTGAGTGAGTGAGTGATTGGTGAATGGTACTTGCTTTCTGTGAAGAGTGGTGGTGTTTTAACACTATGGACAATGCGAATTCATTGCTGCTGGGTTTGTTCCAAGTTGGAAATTTATGACCTTACTCCTCAGATGGCATTCCTTTGTAGCGGAAGTTGTTCAGTTACAAGCTTGCTTTGGAGAAAATGATGACAATATCCATTTTAACCTGAGGGGGTTTTTTGTTTGTTTTTTTTTTGTTTGTTTGTTTTGTTTTGTTTTTCATGTTCCTTGACAGTATGTATGAAAAATGGATGTAGAAGGCAAGTTACGTATCCAAATTTCATTAAAGTACTATCCAGCTTAATCTATAAAGCAATCCAACCTGCTCTAATATCTAAGACACATTATAATTACTTTTTATGCTTTTCCCTTCATGAGTAATCACAATCAATTTACTGAAAATGTGTTTTGCTGGAGTTTGCATTGGGGAATTGCTTTGCCTACAGACATCCAAGTTGCCATGACATTGTTTCAAAGATGTCTTTCATTTTCTTTATTCTTGTAGAACAACTATAGTTTGCAATTGCAGTAAATGACAAGCAGATAACTATCCAAAAAACTGAGGTCCAGTAATTGGTTCCAGAAGTGAAGATTTGTTTTAATTTGTTAAAACCCTAGAAGGAAAGGGATGGGATTTCTCCTTAATATGATATCACTGGTTCTGAAAGCTTGAGCCTTCCAGAACATCACTATGCTTCATACATATAAGAGCTACATAATCCAGTGTAGGCTTGGTCAGGTTCATTGACCCAACTTGCAAATATCATTCATGCTTTGCTCTCTTATGGCAGACATGTTAAATGATTTAATCTGCCCCACTTCATAACCTGTATTCTGTTAACCTTTTTCCTAATGTGATGGAACAGAAAGTGAGAAAGTGTCCTTGTAAACTGATAAATGAATGCTGTTATGCTCTGGTGATCTACTCGGCACATATTGTTGGATGGAGAATTTGCACATTGATCCAAAAGTGAGAAGGGTCAAAATAAGTGATTTTTCTGTTTATTACTTGCATCTGTCACTGAGCATCTTTTTGGTTTTCATATTTAAGATGGAACGTGAGTGATTTTAACATGTACCTTGTCTAGACAGGGGTTGCCTACTAATTTCTAGATCAAGTAGCAATTTCTGATATTACTGGGGAGGTCTGGTTTCTTAACTTTCCTCTACTCTCTAGAGGAATCTTGTACAATCCTCTAAGTCTGCCTCTCGAATGGCAGAGCTGCACCACAGAGTTTGTAGCTGTTAAACCACCTTTTTTTTTTTTTCCCTTTTCTAATGTTCCCCTATGAACCCTGCTCTCCCAGGCTATTTAGGACAATATGCTGCTTCTCTACCTGTCTGTCTCAACATGCTTCAGAGGCCTCTGGCTGAGGAAATGGCTCCTCTGGCAGCAGCTTCTCCTTTTTAGTTCACTCCTATCTTTGCAATGTGATTAAGGCTGCCTTATGTTCCCTGCTGTGCTATGTGTGCTGCTAGTTTGAAGTTACGAATTTTCTTTGAAACAGGTTCAATGTTTTCAGGCAACTTATGTGCATTAATTGTTTCTGAGTTGAATGGTTGAAGGAAGTCTCTATGAGTCCAAAACTGTCAAAAATACATCCAATCACCCATGAAGCCAAGGTAGATATTAACCCATTGCTAGATTTTGTAAATCAAGAAAAAGCAAAAAAAGGGGAAAGTAAGAGTTGTGTTCCATATTTCATACAAAGATATGCAGAAGGTGTAAGTAGACTTTTGTCTAGAGACGGTCATAGAACGGATTTTTTTTCTCCCTTCCCCCTCCCCCCCACCCCCTGCTTAAAAAAGAAGAAAGAAATGGATGTGTTTTTGTCTAAAGAAAAGAATTTTGTATAGTCTTTTGCTAAAAGCAGGCGGTGGTATTGGCCTTTTGCTTTTCAGGACTTTTTGGGAAGGAAATGAAAAGAAACTGAAGTGTTTTTCACAGATGAGAGAAAATTTCTTAAGTACCATACAAGCTAACAATATTGTTCTTTTTGAGATTAATAAAAATTACCTTTGGTTTATGGTTTTGTATCAACAGCTGCACCCATCCATTTAGTTAAGTATGGCTCAGATAACTTAGTTTTGTAAGTATCAAAACAAGTTTGACAGGCCAAGCAATTAAAGGTTTTGTAAAAGCTTTTAGACTTCAATTGATTGCTACCTAAGGCAATTTGATTAGTCCACACCCTTATGATCACTATTGTAGCCATGCTGGAAATGCTTATTTGGTAAGTATACTGTGGAAGTCTGATTCTTCCCACTGGCAACATAAGTAGCAATCAACATTTTTTTTCTTAGATGTTTATTATAAGAATAATACTGAAGTATCTTTTTTTGCCACCTCAGAATGAAAGATTTTTCTTACCTGATCAAATGGTATGAAACCCAAAGGAGAGAATAAGCCAGGTTATTGTAGTAATTTATCTCTTCCTGTTGTTTTTGTTTTGCTTTGTTTTAAAAGGACTAACCAACCGGGAATGTTCACAAAGAAAGAGTTTGATCAGTTGGCCTCAGCAATTGACAGCTTCAGTCTCATGACATATGACTATTCAACACCACAACGGTAAGACTCCATCTAACATTAGAAAAAGATTGCTGAAGGAACTGATTCCCAGTTAAGTCACTACTAAATCTACAGTATGAGTTCATTTTTTTAAGTAAAGTGGATCGTGTGTTTTAATTGTATTAGATATTAAAATTTTTGGATTAGTAATTAGGATAGGTGATGTTTTGAACAAGCCAATAACGCAGGACATTGTTTAACTGCAGTGTATATTTGGCACCCAGATATTGTGAAAGGCTTTGTACTCAGGCTAAAAAATTATCCTTTTACTAGTTCCGTGACACTTACTCTTTTCCAGGTCAGGTTCTTTTGTTTTTAGTTATTTAGCAGTGTTTTGCAGGATAGAAACAAATAAGCTAGTACATGTCACTGTCAAAAAAATTAGCTTTAAAACACATTTGACAACTCATTTGCTTCATCCTGAGGCAGCAGACTGCGTTTTGGCAGCAGCGTGGACGTGCTTGAATATGTTTTTCAATTCTTCCACTAGTCCTGCCCTTGTACTGATACAGCTGCTTGTGCAGCAGTTCATAAAACCAGACCAGGGAGCTGATCTGTCTGAAAAATAACATGAAACCCCACTCTTGTATATGAATATTCACTTTCAGGAACTTAATATTTTTAACTGTGTGAAAGTGGAACAGCAGTGTAGTTTAGAGGTCCTTAAACTCTACAGAGATTCTTTACGTTGCTGTTTTCCAAAAGCATGGTTCGTTTCACCTCCAAACTGCAGGTAAGGATGTGCTTTTGGAATTCCTGGGAGATTCTGGATATCTTGCTTCAAGGTGGCTGTCTGGAGTTAGTATTTGTGGTAAACTGGCAGATTTAGAAATACCATCACTTTTGTGTTTATTACATCACTAAAACCTTTGTCACTTGTACTATATTAGCATTTTGGTAATATCTAGATAGGTTTAACAGAAAAGAACTTTTGACTCTCCTGAATTTATATACCACCTTCCTATGTCTCCCCAGACCTGTCCCTAAATCTTCAAGCCTAGTGACCTAGGGGAGAAAAAACATAGGTAGTAATGTGTACTGAAGTTCGAACAGGTTTTTCATACTCTCCTGCTGCAATATGCAGCATAGATGTATCCAGTTTAGCCTTCCTCTAGGTAAGTCTGACATCTCTGAAGATGAGGTGCAGAGGGCTTTTGTACAGGCTATACAAACCCATCTGGAACCCTGAATGCATTTTGAAATACCATGCTGTAGCCTGCATCTTTCCTGTGTGGCAAAGCTGCACCATGCTTTATGCCATGTTAAAATCACAGGTTCTGTTACAGTACAGTCACATCTCTATGCTTTCACTGGCGCTGTAAGTTACTTAGACCTGACTTGGAGCTGCTAATCTTTTTTACTTGAAAGAGGAGGGAGGCATTCTTCAGTTCACACCCATTGTATTCGAAATAAATGTAGTTACTGAGGTGTAATGCTTTTAGTCTGAGAAAGGATTTGACAAAAAGAATTCAAATCTTTTTCACTTGAATTTGCTTTGATTGGTCTGAGTATATGAAATACAGGATAATACATATGTTTTCTCTTTTTTGCCTTTAAATATGAACACAATTTCCAGCAACATTTCTGTACTGTATTAGCACATTGAGTTTTAATGGCACAGATATCCCGAAGGCTTTGAGGCAGATAATTAGGGAGTAGAAGATGTTGATATTTCAAGACTAGAATATGTGTTTCCTTTTATCATATTAGTGAGTGCCTTTTATCATGTTAGTGAGTGTTTGCAATAAAGCCTACTCTCCTCTCTGATGAGATAGGAATGGAATGAGCACAATATCCTGATGCTACATGTATAACAATTGAATTACTCTGTATATTAGGGCTCTACTCTTTTTCTTAATGTAACTTTTTATTAGGTAATTGTCTGTTTAGGGTTTCATCCATAAATAAGTGTTAAACAATCATTGAAACCTGTCTTGCTTAGCAGTCACTGATTTTATAGTTCTTTCTGTAAGTAAACGGTGGATTTTGTCCCAGTATGTCGTGCCAGTTTACAGTAAAAGCATTGAGGATGCTATTGGAAAACAACTGAAGTCATATAGAGTTTTGAATTACCATGTAGGCATTGTGCCAGGCCCAGTGACAGAGAAAATGTGCTAGGTGGAAAACTTTTCTTACCCGCTGTAGGAAGTTGTGTGTCCCTTCACCTTAGAAATGACTCAGTCAAGAGTGAGGCAGGCATGTTTTGTGCATCAGTACTTCAAGCCACTGAAGAAAGTGCATTTAACCTTCACAGGATTGTAGGTTAACCTTCACTGGTTTTTGTATGCCATAGTTTGCTCCTCACAATTACACTAGTCAAAAAGAGAAGACTGGGAATGCATGTGTACTTTTTCTGACAACCTGTTTGATTTTTGCTAACTTGACAGACCTGGTCCCAATTCCCCTCTTCCCTGGGTACGAGCCTGTGTTCAAGTACTGGATCCTGATTCAAAATGGAGGAATAAAATACTTCTAGGGCTGAATTTCTATGGCATGGATTATTCTGCTTTGGGAGCCTCTGGGGAACCAATCCTTGGTAGCAGGTAAGAATTCTCTGGGTATAGTAGGTACTTATGTATGATGTATTCTCACAAAACTCAGAAATTCACAAATATTCTTGTTTAGAAATATGAATGTGTTAGTAACATAGAAATGGCAAGAGTGATAAATCTGCACATGAAATAGTAGCTCACCAGTTAGAGTAAGACCTGTAACTTCTCTTCCCTGTACAGAAGTGCAGATAGATGGCACAGTTATCCTGTCAAAACTCCTAAGGAAAAACGATTTGTGTAGCTTTTGCCCTTTCCTCTATCCATGTTTGTACATGCAGTTTACCATCTTTGTGTTAAAATGTTCTGCCGTATTTTCTTATGCTCTGTATCATTTTGGGGCTTCATGCAGTTGACCTAAAGATTGTTTCTCTCAGCTCCTGAAGTTGTTACCTGTTACTTTGAAATTTGATATTGGTTTCAAACAGCAATATGCCACCAACTTTCTTTTGAGTAGAAAAAGCTGCAATAAACTCACCTGGAGACAAAAATCTATAACAAGATAAAGGAAAGTATTCCAAAGCCAGCCTGAAATTTTGTATTGATTCTCAGAGGAAAACAGTTGTTTTAGTTTTGGGTAATAATCACCTATAATAACAGTGCACTTTGTAGAAATACAGTCAGGGTATAGTACATCAAGCCAGAAGAAAAAGCGAGAAAAACAGCGTGAATTTGGCAAGGAAACAGGGTTTGTTCAGAAGTTTGTTATTAATTTATAAAATAGAACCAAGCCAAGTGGAAACAAACCTAAAGCACAAGGGATGACTGTTCTCACTTTTTCAGGTTACTAAGTTCATTACACCAGGATATTTCAATATAGTAACAGAATGCTTGTTAGGCATTGAAATAGTATCTGAGGTGGATTGTATAAGGTGAGGGCCTGAATTTTTTTTTTAATGTCCATGCCTTCAGTTATGCAAACACTTTGTCATCATTACACTTGTCTCTGCTGTCTTCGTGCTTCACCTTGGCTGTTGGCAGGGGTATAACTGTAGACACAGTTTCCTCTCAGTGCTCAATCATGTCTGAATTGGGTTGAATAACAGAAAATGACTACAGGGTGGGGAAAATAAAGCCACTGTCTACAGTGAAAGGTATATAGTGAGTATATCAGAATAGCACCTGTAAAGTTAGTTGTAGTGGTTAGGCAGGAAAAATACTCGATGGTCAAAGCATTGTTGATTTACAAGCCTAATTATACAAGCTCAGCACAATTAATATATCTGCACTGTAATATTTACCATTCCTTTTACAGTCCCTGCCTCCTATAGGAGTATAGCACTATCTAGCAGAATAAAAGGATCTTGCTTTTTTCTGAACTGCAACTTTTGGAATGAAGTGTCTACTTGAAAACATATGGCACACTAGGACAACTACTTTTACTTTTCATAGCTTCTTCTGGACTGTATTATAGTATTGATTCATGTTGCTTTTTAATTAATGGCAAAAATATCCTAGCTAAGAGTCGTGTATGATTAACTTTTACTGAAAGAAGCTATGTTTACCTGTATGTAGGGCACTGGTGCACAGTACAGGATAGTATGTTTTATACAGAGAATGGTCCTGTTAACATATTCTTCATTAACGGACCATGATACTGTAATTTTTCAGGTATCTACCAGAAGCAGGGTTCTAGACAAGGTCTTTAAGAGACTTTGAGTTTATACATAAAACACATTAATTTTCACTTTACTGCCTTACCTATTAAACATCAGTCAATAGTTAAGGTTTTTTTTTTTTCCAGAAATATATTTTGAGCATGCACAGTTATCTGTTGGTCATAGCTGTATATGTCATGAGTAGCAATGCAATTGAAAAATAGGTTCAAGATAAACCTGCTTCAAAATAGACCAGGCTTCTGACATGAATAAAACAGAAAAAAGGTTCTTAGTGTAAAATAAGCTTTCTGCCACTTAATTGATAACAAGTTGTTTGTAAGGAAGTCCTAGTTTCTAGCATCTGTGAGTCTTTGGAAGCTATCACTATCCCATCCAATTGAATCCTGGAATGGACATAGCTTGTTCAGAGATGCTTTTCCTCAGCTCCCTCCTAAAAGCTTCTCTCTTATTCCGTTATTAATACTCTGGCTACATCAGGTTTTCACATTCTCTAATAAGACACATGCCTGAGGCTGATCCTATTCCTTCTGATTTTTGTGTCTGCTTCATACTACATAAAAAGGCTGCTCAGAAGCTGTGTGCAGTGTAGAAGTGGATGGCTTGATTATTTCTTTTTTCTCACCTTGGCTCCTTAGTGAATTTGAGCTTCCAGCTTCTTGGTGACTGTAATCCAGTGTTAGTCATGACCTGTAAAAAGCATTGAAGGATTAAGTCGTGGCTTCTTTAAGGCACCCTCCATATGTTGTAGTGATAGTGATGTTAAGCTAAATTACTGGTATTAAGATTAATTCAAAATCTATTCAGTTAAGTGCAGTATGGTAGGTATCAACTTTTTTGTTCTAAGTTTCTCTTCAGGTTTTTGCATCTGAAATTTATTGCATGTGCAGGTCTCCAACGTACCAGTGCTCCTTGGCTCACTCTAAGATGCACACTGTCTTGTTGAAGCATATTTGTCGGAATCTAATCATCATTACAATTCTCCAGCTCTCTTATTAAGCTTCATCGACAAATTTTATATTCTCAAGTTGTTTGATGTAAATGTAGTATGCACTTAAATTGATTATTAGTATAGTTTATACATAGGATTACATGCAAAGTGCAGAAACCTTTACTGGTTTTTGTTTTTCTTTAGGATAGGAATCCTGTGATGGAAAGAGGCTCTGAACATAGATAGATTTCATTCACTGAATATTTTTTCAGTCCCGAAGTTTATAAAATAACTTTCAATAGAATTCCTATTTGCATTACGTATTATCTGGCAGTGGTTTTTTGTTGTTGTTGTTACAGAATGTAATCTAAAAGTAGAAGTACTTGGTTACCATTTTTCTGTAAAGATATACAGCTTTTCTATGTAACATGCTTTTTCCTTCATACACAGCATAAAAAGTAATATGTATATGTGTATGTGCTTGTGTACGTGTATCTATCAGGATTAAATTAAATGAAAACAGTTTTTCTTTTACAACACAATGTAGTTTGTCTTTGGGTGTGGTTACAGTAGGAACTATAGCTTATATTTGCAGTAACTGTGCTTATCTTGCAGCTGTCACAAGTATTACTTCTTAATACAATGAATCAGTCTTAAAGATTATAGCACATTCTGGTGCTTTCATCAACCAAGTACCATTGTTGTTTGGCTGCAGGAAAGCTATGTTCCTGTGTATATTTAGTTCTGACATAATTTATATGAAATGCTAAGCCTGAAATACAGGTGTTGTGCCTGTGATTCCCCAAATCACCTCTGGTGCTTCTGGCAATGTTTTCTGCCCCTGGCTGTCAAGAATCAGGTGCTAAGATGCAGTCATTAAAACTTAACACTGTATTAAAATCCTGTCAGAACATCACCATCTGGTGTTGCTGACTTGCTGCTCTAATGATCAGTTTGTTCCAGCATGTCCTCTATTGATAACGCAACCTGACAGTATTTCTTCTTCACCTCAAAAGTGTATGTCTTGAGTAAATAATTCTTCAGTATACCCTGAAGCTTAAGAAACTCTTTAGCCTTTCTGCAGAATCTTTACCTTTGCCTCCTTTTTGAGACCTGTAGTAGGTCAGCAAGCCCCTCAATCTCATGAGCTTACTTCCAATGCACTTTTATCGCCTTTAGCTATGTGTTCTTCATAAACTCTCTCAATAATTGGAACACTATATTTCAGTTGCAGTAATACCCATTTTTTTCTTTTGCCTTCTCATGGGAGGTTAGAAAGCAGCACGGTGGTGTTTTTTCCATTCTGTGCCATCTAAAATGTGTAGCCTTTATGACCTGGGCCAAAAGGGAACTGAAAAACTTCATTGCTAGCTGTGAATTAAAACCAATGTAAATCAAAGGCTATCATGTGGCAACAGTGCCACTTACGTTTAATAAATCAGCCTTTTTTTATTGAGCACATCCCTGCTAAGTTTAGTGTGTTAAAGACATTTTGTCCTTTTTTTGTGTGTAATGCCTAAAGAAGGAAGATACATCTCTGATGTTCCATCCAGCCATATGTAACTTTTGAATATATTCTTCAACCAAGCTGCTTTTGTTCCAAACGTAGTTGTTGAAAATAGATATATGAATAACTCTATTATTGTGAGACAATGCTATGTGTGCTTACCTTTTAAATAAAAGAATCTGAATTGGGATTTTTATGTTAATTTTTAAACACTTAAGAAGATTGATATAATAGATTGCCAGTTGAAGCAAGGGAGAAACTAATTTGACAATGCATTGGGCTATTCAGAGATAGAAAATAGGGTGACTTGCAAGCTATGTGAGGATGTAGAGTTCTACTGAGAATTTTATTGGCTGCCTGCCATCCTGTAAATAGCAGGTAATAAAAAGTGGTACTTAGAAACAGTTAGAAGTGAGTTTTTTCCCTGATTTATCATGGCAGTGTCTTTATTAGCAGCAGTTTAAGAAGATTTGGGCCAACTGTGACTCATGATTTTTGTCTTACAGAACATAGCAAAAAACTTGTGCAAGGGACGCTTTTACTTTTCAAGCTTCGAGACTTTTACAAGATTTCTCTTCATGCTGTAATTCTCTCAGGATTTCCATTGCTTCCCTACATACCAGGATTCCGTCTCCTGATTTAATCTGTTTTGCTCGTAGTTTATGTAGCAGTGGGGAGATACTAAGATTTCAAATGAACCAGTGGACCAATTAGTTAGCCCTGTAGGATTGAATGTCCCCTTGATCTGTTGTCCACCTCTCCACTTCATTGGAGAAACTGTTAAGCTCTTTCTTCTTAAATTGTACTGCTGGGTCAGATAGTAAAACCATGGCAGTGACAGGAGGAAGTTACAACTAGGCCTGGAATTGGAAAGAGGTTATTTCTATATTACAAATGTCTAAAAAATTCAGAAATGTCTCAAAAGGTTTATTAAATTCCCTCTGCGATATTCTGTTAAGTGTGGCTTCCATAGTGTATCTGTCCCTCCCTCCCTCCCTTTAGGAATGGAAGGTGAGTGTGAGCTGTTAGCTGAAAGTGAAAGACTAGTTAATTCATATAAAGTAGACAGAACACCTTAGGAAGTAAAATTATTATCATATTTCAGCTTGTGCAAGCTGTAAATATGACATTAAATACAAAAGATGTTATAATCATTTTTTATGTAAAACACATTCCTTATTTCTTTTGAAATGAGGGAAAGGTGGCTTATGGTTTATTAGGTAAATGATTGGTTCTGAAGTTCAGTGGTACAATGGCATATTGGCTATGGGTGAGTGTGTATATCTCAGTGCATCTGTTTTTTAAAAAAAATGTAGCTAGTTGTGAGGTACACTTTAAATGATGGGCATATTGCTCTGAAATGTGCTCTTCTCTGTCTCTCAGGATCTTTTTTAATAGTAAATTTGCTACAGGCAATATTTAGGTAGTCAAATGTTGACAAAATAATAATGATATAGTTCTTTACTGTCTCATTGTTTTACTCTAACCATTAGAAGATAGTATGATGGAATTGGGAAAAATACTTCTGTGGTTTAAAACAAAGGGAAGAGCCAGAAACCTTTACTGTAAGTTAAATTTACTTATGTTCATAGCTTTGCCTGTGGTGTCTGCACCCAGTGTAAAGTGAAAGAAACTCATTGCTTTGGAAGCCTTATCTGGGCTTGTGAGATCACTGGTGGCGGACCTAAACCCGCTACTAGCCCTGACTGAATCTCTTCAAATACGTGAATGATTAACAAGCAACATAGAACAGGTAGCACTGTGTGTGCATCCAGATTCCTCCACTATCAATCCCTCCTCTGCTATCATCGATCCTTTAGCTCCTAGTGCCCCATCCTCTCTCATGCTCAGTGCTGAAAAGTTAATGATTAATTTTTGCCTGGTGTTGACTGTCCCCCACAAGATACTCATTGTGTTCAGTTCCATTGCAAATCAACTGGGGACGAGTGTGAAAAGGGCCCCCTGAAAATGCTTAGTGTCTTTATATGAGTTAGCCTAGAGCTGGCTAAGTGCACTGTGCTGACTTGTTGGATCATGTGCAGTATAGATTCCTCTGGGAAGCTTCTGATTCTGAAGGCTTGAAATCCTCATCTTTTTGAGCCAAGAGACAGCAGCCTTGATGAAGTTTATCAATCACTCTGGGACCTAGCCACCACTGACAGGTGTGCATGGACTAAAGTGTTGGCTCCAGGTAGCTGGATATTTTTCTCTTATTTCTAACCTGGGAGGGGTTTTGACCTTTTCCTGGGAAAAATACATCCTGGGGTTTTTGTTTGTGGTTTGGTTTGGTTTGGTTTTTCTTGGTCATTCATCTCCCCTGACTGTGTTATGCCTAAGTTACTTCCCCCATTGGTTTTGATGAGGTGGACCATTTTTTGTTGATTAGTGTGATGACTGAAAAATTGGGCTGGCTTGAAAAATAATGGAATAAGTCTTTCTGAGTACAGATACTGTAAGACAGGACTTGTTTATCTTGCAACTTAAATAGCGCCAGACTCTGATTGTCTGTTCTCTTTACTAGAAAATTGACAGTAATGAGATCATTTGTATTTTACTGAAGGAAGGGCATTGTTTGATGTGTAGTGTATGCTTGGGGTTTTTTTTTATCAGACAGGCTTTTCTTTTAAGTCTTAAAAGGAAGCAACTTGGAGTTTTTCTAATTGTAACCTGATTTTGCAATCCTCATTACCAAATTTTAACATTAGTCCATTCAGTGAATTGAATTGCCATTACTCTTGGGGAAGCAGTCAGAATTAAAACCAAGATATACCTTTTTATAGGCCTATTGAAACTAATCTGAATATCATCAGTATAGATTTAAAAGTTGGAATAAACTTTCTTGGTAAGTCAAATATAATTTCAGTTGGTTGAATTTATAGGAAGACAGTTACATACTCCTTCATTTGCTGAAGAGCACCACTTTCAAAGCTTTATTTAGTAAGCTCTGACACTTAGGGTAAATTGTGATAAAGCACAGGTTTTTTGCCTTTTTTTTTTTTTTTTTTTTTTCTCTGATCTCTTAAGGTCACATCTTCATTACTAGGTGATGTGGATGCTGTCAAGCAGGCTGGCACAGGAATGGTGCTGGGGACCCAGTGTTTACACAAGAAGTCTTTTGGGCTTTTTTCTTTGGGAGGACTCTAGTCCAGTACTATGGACTGAAAGGCATTAGCAGTTAGAGTGCCTTTTCTGCTGTTGTTTCATCCAAAAAAAAGCATCCATCTCATGCACTCTGAGACTGCTCCATGATGTAGACCAAAGCCTAGTGTTAGTTTTTCTTGTAAAAGCTCAATCCTGATGTGAACTAGAAGTTTAGCGTAGGCAGAATCATACAATCTAAATACGTCCTTTCCTTTCGACACAATGCTTTTAAACAGTACAATTTTAAAAAAAAAAAAAAAGATGTAAAGTTACAAAACATATTGATTACTCTTTGCATAAGGCAGTAGAAAAATTTCTGTAAAAATATTTTAATATTTCTCAAGGCTGTTTTTTGTGCACAGTTGTTTCAGAGCACAAGGATGAATGTGCATGTTTATAACAATTCTAGAGAAAAGTAGCAATTGCAGCAACAAAGTATGCAGAGTGATCTAGTTCCTGGTGGAAAAGCCAGCATGGAAATATGTAAGAATTAGGAAAAGGCTTGAAGCCTTGAAGTAATATAGAAAATAGTCTCAGTCTTTGAGTCTCAGCAATTTATTTCTTAAATACTCCAGCTGAGGAGTAGTTGTGGGTTAGAGGTCTGTGCTTAATATGCTGGTCACTTGGAACCGTAAACCTGGAAAGGTAAAAGTCAATGAGGCTGTCACTTTCCTTATTCTTGCACTGCTTTGAATTAGTTTTAATGGATTTAGATATAGTTACATTTCACTGGATTCTACACTTTATAGTAATGAGGCACTAGACAGTTTGAGAAAACTCAATATAGAAGCGGAATATATTTTAGTATTGATAGTGTGTGTGAAGTTATGATTGCCCTTGGGAATACAAATCTATAGAATTGGTCCTAGATTTTAGCACCTGTGGATTTATAAGCATATGGAGAGAAATCAATGAGACATGCATCCTTAGGGAGATTCTTTATGTACCAAGCCTGGGAAACGAATATGATCCTTGCAAACTGGCATTGCTGAGCCCTCATTACCCAGCGAATACACGATGAAAACCTCATGGGGAACATAGTGTCTCTGCAGTTAACACTGAAATTTTGAGTTATAAATATGATGTGGGTGTCTCATATCACCTTGATTGCTGCTTACTGACAAATTAAAAATCTAGTTTCTTCTGTATCGAGATTGTAGTGTTTTTAAGAATTTTTTTTTTTTGACATTAAGTCTTAGCTGGAAACTGTCAACTAAAACCAGCTTTGTCTTAAGAAAATCAATTAAAATTTAAGTCAGGAGAAACGAAGGTGCTTGGTAAGTGTGAAGTAAATTTAGTCTTTCCCCAGATAAAAAAAAAAAAAAAGCCCAATACCACTGGTGGTAATATGTCAAGCTTACAGAGAGCCCCACCAATAAATTTCAATCAGATCTGAAAACCTCTCCAAAAATAAACAGTTTTATTCCTGCTCTGTGCCCCTAGAGTCTTCCTTGAGAAAATCCATAAAGGGAATGTTAAGCATAAGATAGTCCTGGAACCCTAGAGTTGACTGGCAGCATTTAATTAGCAACTGTCTTAAGAGTAGTTGAAAACCTGTGGGTTTTTAAAGCAAAAATCTAATATTGATTCATAAGCTTGCCTAAAGTAAAACACTGATATTTTGCAAAGAAACCCTTTGCCATTAGTCTTTTATGAAATTGTCATTATTGAGCTGCATAATAAAGGAGTGATGGCATGCACTACTATGTATAGTAAGATCTTCCAGGATAAGTAATATTTTCTTAGAATCTGTTTTATAGTACTATGAGAAAGAGATGTATAAATAGGAGTGTATTAGGAACGTAAACTTAAAATCTTCAAGTGCATTAGTAGGTAGATTTAAGCAGTAGCGAGTCTGTGGCAACAGGTGAAATGATTTGTTGTGAAGGATTCCTCAGTAATATTGTACTTGATTGGGTAAAGAAGTGGTCTTTTAGTTGCAGTAAGGAAAAGTAAATGTCTTCAAAAATAGTAGCAGTTTTGGAGAATGGAAAAAAATTTTGTTTTCTAGAGCTGACATGGATTCATTTGTTTCAAATTACATTAATGTGCATATTTTGACATGTTCTGTTCAGAATTACATTCTAAATAATTTCCATTCACTTTCTCCAAGTTCACTGCAGTTAGCTACTAGAATTCGCTTCTTAGGAATGGACACAATTTAAGATCACTCTCTCTGCTCTGCTACATGTTGACAGCTTCTCATTTGAAATTAGAGTGTTTCTGTTCACGTGGATTTGATGGGAAGTGTTTTAACACTGTTATTTCACTACATTCTGTGTAGAAAAACCACTGAAGCAGTCTAGTGTAATTCACTCTGGTACCTGTAGAGGGTTTAAAATTTGAAGAATAGGTTATTTCCAAAATAAATTTTTTTTCCTACCTCCTTAGTATCCAAATTCCAACATGTGCTCACAGACCACTAGAATAGTAGTAACTAATCCAGGTCATATTTTCTGCTTGGCTGTTTATATTTCGACCGCTGTTCTGAATCTTTCTTGGATTCTGACATTTATTTATCTGCTGTTTAAATGTTTCTGTTCCTCCTTGCATGAGTTTGGAAATCTCTGCAGTTAAAATATTTTGGCAGCTTTAATTTCTTTGGTATCTGAATTTTAATAATATATAATATACA
>NW_009635792.1:41637-59096 GCF_000690535.1 Cariama cristata | reverse complement strand
TGGCTGGCCTGTAAATATTTATGGTGGGTGAACGGGGCCGGTGTCTGCAGGCAACAAGTGCACGTTTCTCTGAACCCCAGCTGCAGTCTTTGGAGTGGTTGCTTTTTTCTGTCGATTCTTACAATCTCCTGTTCCCTCGGCCCTTCCTCCTGCTCCCTTGCCCTGACAATGCACAAAGAGCAGGCTGCAGTGGGTGTTTTGCCATGTGGGCTGCTGCCAAAGCCACTGAAGCAGCAAAACCTACACGGCTCTGGCCCTCCTGGGGCTCACGCTGCCTGGAGCAAGGGGCTGCGTTGACCCAATAAACCCATCGCTCTTTCCACCGCTTTGAACCCTGTGGATGTCCTTGCCTGTGCAGGCCGGCGTGCCTGCAGGCGCTTCTGCCTGCGCTGGAGGCTGGGTCTGCTCCCTGAACTTTGTTTTTCGGGTCAGCTCAGGAATCTGCCTGAGAGGACATGCTGCTGGAGGTGATCTGTGCAATGGGTATTTCCTAACGCTGCCCTTTCGGTTCACAGGCGTTTATGGTTTGAACTCTTTCTGCGACCTCTCCCTCCGTATTCGCACGAAGCAAAGGTTGGTGTTCTGAACGCCTGAAGACATCAGGGTTTTGCTGAATTCGGTATTTTTAATCTGGCTTTGGTGGATGTGGTGGTGTTCCGCTGGTAATCCCTGACTGCGTGGGGTGAGAGTTTTTCCATTTAGCGTAGGCTTTTTATCAGCAAGGTTAAGTTTTAGTTTGCCGCGTGCTTTACAGATAAAGGTTTGGTACTACTGCTAATTCATAAAGGGAAGGAATGTGAGTTGGGACAACTGGGTGAGTATTTCCATCTCCTCTGAAAGTGGTTACAAAACTCCCAGAGGGCTTTAGCGAAGCTGTGCTTTCCTGGATGGCTTTAGTGAAGTAGCACTTAATTCTCTGAATTTCACTGCCGACTAGTTGCGTGACTTCGGGACCTAGCTCAGCCTCCCGTGTGCCTGGCCCTGCCAGGTCTGCGCAGAAGCCATGCCTTGCGTGGGGAATATGGTAAGCAAGGCTCACAAAGTGTTTGGGGGCTAAGTCCCAAAATGCCATGGGAGGGAGGGGAAGTTCTGTGTGTGACAATATTTTATAATTTCAATTGAGTAAGTTTCAGTGTGAGAGAGACTCTTGCAAAACACGTTTAGTTTATTGAAAGCAAATGCACTCAAACCTCACTTTGTTGTTGCCAAAAGGGAAAAAGTAGAAGCTATTTTTGGTGCGAGAGAGGAGATGGGGCACGCACATGTCTGGGGAAGGAAAACACTGGTACTTTGTTCTTCTGGCTTCATGTGGGTGGTGGTTTCTGTTACTTAGCTGTGTGTTTCTCCCAAGTTGCAAAACATACCTGGTTCTGAAAACCCTGTGGAGGTCAAGGCTGGCTCTGCGGAGCTGGTACTGGGCCCGTATGGGAACGCCTCCCACGCCGGCATCTCCAGTGCTGGAGAAGTGGGTGGATGCTTCTGGCTTCACACCTTTGAGCGCCAGGGAGGTGACTGGCATTTTTTCACGACAGGGTCTGGACTGAAACCATAAACTTGTTTCACGCAAGCCACCAAACAGCTGCTGCTTGGCAATACCTTTCACTTGCTAATGGCTCTGCTTGGATTTGAACCAAATTGCCTTGAGTGGAGGTTGTACCAGTCCCTGGAACCATCCTGTGCTAAATCCAAAGAAGGTTTGGTTCTGCCTGTGTTTGTCTGTTGTAATTAGGAGATCCGGTCTGGTAAAGGCAGTTTTGTTATGATTGGCGATGAAGGCATACGTGCTGATAGCTGCATGTGTTAGAGCGCTACCTGTCTCATCTCCACAGCAGCTCTGGACTGCGCTGACTGGAATTGGGTCATAGGAGATGTCTTCATCTTTCCTGACATGGCTGTGTCCCCTTGATGGCTCCTGGTGTTCCCATCGCTGCTGGGTCTGTTTTTTAGTGGTCCCTGCTGAAATACAGTCCTGTTTGCAGTCAGGCCATCCTGGGAGAAATCTGCTTGAAGTCAACCATAATTTACGTGTTTGAGATTCTGTCATCTTCACAGCTCTTTGGGGAGGAGGAAAGTTACGATCTCCCCAGTTTCTGGATGAGTAGGGAAGAAAGGAGGATTAAATCAGTGAATTTTCAGAAGCGGGTTTTGGGCGGCTGATTTGAGCAGTTGCAAAGGGGCATGGGTTTGAGAGGGCCTGTGTTTGGGGTGCAGTGTTACCCATCCCTAACCTGGTGTCTCATTCTGACCAGGTCACTAGACATGTCTGAAAACTGGGGCCAGGGAGGTTACGTGAAGTTCAGTGTGTCAGAACAAGTCTGCTGGAGAGCTGGTGAAGAGGAATCTCTTTCCCCATGAGTGCTTTGCCCGTTCAGTGCAAGGGCTTGTTCCTCCCAATGGCAAAGTACTGATTCCTTCCTGGGTTTTGTGCCGGCAAGCAGTGATCCCCCAAATGCAGACCATGGGCTAGGTGCAGGGGTACTTGAGGATGGAAATCTAGGGCAATGTGTTCTTAAAAAAACTGTTATGTTTGCACAGCTGCGTTTCTGCAAACTGGCGCGCTTCAGTCTTCACTGAGAGATTTCAATGGAGAGCAGGGTCAGCTTTAATGGAGCTAGAAATGAGGTGTAGCAGCACCCAGTCACCTCTGTGATTAGTAACCGAGGCTTTTGCAGCTGCTTGAGGATTTGAGCATCGTAAGGTCATGGATTCTCGTCTAGGATGCTGTGGCATAGGCTCTTGCATGGCTTTGAGGGGCCCTTGCTGTGTGTTGACATAGGAAAGTGGTGGAGAATTACTGTTTATGGCTGAACTTGTGCTGGCAGATGGGTGTCAGGGTCTCTGATTTGCCCTGTAATGTCGAAAGGATAGGTCTTTACATCACAGTAGAAAATGGAAATGTGTATCATTTAGTGAGCATGGCTAGAACGGAGATGTTTCCTAAAAAAGGATTGAAGAGGGGAGCTGGAGCTCTGGAACAAAGGGTGTGAAAACGCCTGCAAGAGCCTGGTGAGAGTGAGGGAGGGATCTGGTGGGAAGGGGAGGAGGACAGGAGACCAGAAGGAAATGAGTGATTTGGCAGTTTTGGGAAGTAAACCCTGACGTGCGCACCAGGCAGCAGCGGGACTGTACTGGGAATTGAGAAATCTGGGTTGCACCCCCAGTGCTGCTGCCCACCCACTTGTGACTTCCCTTCTCGAGGCCACCAGTTCTCCCTTTCCGGAAACTGGAGGCTCTCTGGGGTGTCTCTGGAGCTGTCTCTTATTAAAGGCGAGGAGAGTGTCCCGAGGAGGGGATGTTTCTGGTAAGCAGGCAGTGTTCTCATGGTGCTGCTACTCTTGCTATCTTCATGGTGGGAAGCTCAGAGAGATGGGACGTGGTTGTGGTTGGGCAGGCAAGAAGAGGCACTGATTGCTGCGGACCCTGCTGCTAACAGCGCGTGCTTGGCCGCTGGTCCAAATTTGGCTTGGAGATGTCCAGAGAGGAGCCCTGCCTTGCAGGGGAGAGGTGACCGGTGCTGGCACTGGAAGAAAAGCGGTAAAGATGGAGCTAGATGGCCATGGTTGTGATTGCTACCACAGTGCTAGGGCTGGAGGGGAGCTGGGGTATGGCGGGGGGACGACAGGGAGAGCAAAGCATTCGGCACAGCGATGTGCCTGCTGGGTGGCACGGAGGATGCTGATGATGGTTAGTGCTCTCAAGCGCTTTATAGCTGCGGAGCACTGAACAAACATTAACGAATATAAAGGATGGCGGCTTTGTCTAGTTACACAGAAGGGAAGTTAACTCCAAATTAACTTTATGATCCGTGAAACTGAAGGTTATTTAAAAAAATAATAACATAAATGAAAATGCTGAAGTTTTCCAGAGTCGCTGAGTATGCTGCTTGTTGTTTAATGCCTTCCATTTTTTCGCTCCCAGTCTGTGTTTTTGGCTCGGGAACAAATTACAAGCAATATCAGCTTACGCTTGGATTTGAACCTACATTACTCTTAGTCAGCTGAAATATTTCCCCTTATCGCCACTCCCATAATGTTTATTTTAAACCGGATAGCATCATGGCTTTTCTGCTAGCTGTAGGGAAGAAGCCAGTTTTTGAAACAGCCCGGCAGCTTGGAAAGAAAGGATCTCAAAGCCAGTTGGGTTTCTGAATGAGGTACAGCTTCATTTTCCACCGAGGGCTTTATGCAAGGCTGTATTGCAGAACGGTTTGCGGCTTTAAAAACCCAGGAGGCGGCAGATGGATGAATTGGTGACAGATTTAAAATCATATGACAAACATAAAGCATTCGGAGGTGAGACCAAGGCGGGAGGAAGGTTGCAAGCGGAGATGGAGGCAGAAAGGTCGAGTAAGTTACTCTGGCGAGAGGAGATGTGCAGGCAAAGGCAGACTCCAGTGGGTTCAGCCTGCAAGGGGAAGGGAAGGCCTGCAAGAGGAGGGGTGTGGTGAGGAGCATGTTCCCATCAAAGGGCAGGGAGCCCTCCGTGTCCTGGACTGGTGGTGGGAGGAGGAGAATGAGGAGGAGGAGGAGGAAGGGGGCCAAGTCCAGTGTTGGCAGTGGTGGTGAGGCCAGGAGGAGCAGGGTTGCTCTGGGAGGAGACAATGTGGTGGGGCCCAAATGGTTTCCTCCTGTGGGAGGTGGTCCGAGGGAGAGTGCCGGCGCCCGGGGAGGCAGGGGACGGTGTGGGTATTGTCTCTGGTGGCTGCGGCTCTCCCGGCGGTGCGTACGTTGAGGGAGGGAGAGCCGGCAGGATTTCCTCTCTGTGGCGCTGGCTGCCGGGTTAATAACTAACCAAGCAGTCTAGGCTTATCCTTTCATTGTGGAAGAGAATTATTTACTTAATACTGCTGGGCGTAATCTTTATTTGGCATTATTTCCCGGTTGTAACACTGGACAGAGTGGCAGTGCCCAGAAATGCAGTTTCGGCCCAAACGTGTGGGACGTTAACGCTTACTGTCCGGGTGTGCTTCTCCCTGCCCAGGCAGGGAACCAGCTGTAAACTGAAGAAATACTCTGGTGGTGTGGCCATCTGTCACGTAGTTTCTGGGACTTCTACATCTTCTGAACCCTGTTTTCTGCAGGCTCCGGGCTGGTGCTCTGTGCTGGTACCTGAACGCTTCTCACCAGCTCCCTAAGCAATGCGGTTAAGGTTTGTCCTGAGCGTGTTAGGGCAAGAGAGTGGTTTGTATTGTGCTCTCCTGTGTCTCTATGTTGAAGAAAGCAGAAGGAAAGAAATGTGTCAGCCCGTGGGTGGAGGATGACAGGATTTGGGAAGGTTCCTGGTGCAGATCATTCCATTGTCTGTGATCAGTCCCTGAGGACTCGCCGTCTCCCAGGTGGGCAGGTTTTGTCCTCCTCAGGGAGGGTGTAATTACAAAGTCTGGAGGCTCAGGTGGCTCTGTAAAGAGCTGGGGCTTGGTTGTTGCAGCATGCTATGGTGGAGGACTGAACCCTGGGCTTGGGTTTCAGTGGGACGCGGTGGGAGAGCTGAATCAGTGAGTAGGATGGCAGACAGGGTCAAGCTTTCTGAAAATCCATCTATACCTCCAGCTGTGCAGTGCGGGCTGGAGAAGGTGGAGGGTGTCTTTCCTTTATGCTGTGGGATGCATGGGCTTCTAACAAGATGTGGCAAACAGTGGAAAGTTGGCTTTCTTCTGAAAATATTTTAAAACCTTATGAAATTACTCCAACAGCTACATTTTTATAGGACCCGGTCTCAGCTGCATGGTACTTGATCACTTTGTAAATAGCTTGGTCTTTGGCCTCTGCAGACTTCTCCAACAGGTCCTTCTTGGTGCTGCAGAAGCAGTGGTTAGCACGTGGTTTATCAGTGGCAGCAGCTGGCTCACGTAGCAGGAGCACTTTGCACCTCTGCATAAGTGTTTGCTGCTGAGGCCGCATGATCTCTTCGGCCTGATGTTGCAAGGAGGTGGTTTTGCGAAGGCCGTGAGTCCCCAGTGATTTACGATGAATTACCTGGTGGTGCACGCACAGCCCAGGCTGGACGTTGGCATGTGGTGGACGCTCCTGTCAGGCTTGCCAGAGGGTGATGCAGATCCTGTGTCAGTTTTATGCTGGTGATGTGGATGATACCCGATCAAGCCTAAAACTTGCTGGAACAAAGAGAACTTGTTAACGCCCTCCTTGAACCAATTACACCTGGCAGAGTGAGTTTGCATTGGATCAGTGCTGAGCTGTGTGACTGCGGCATTCCCGATTCGGTGCTTGAAGCCCTAAAGCTTTGTCTGCTGACTTGTCAAGCCCTTGCTGTTAGCGTCCGTGCGATTCGTGATACCATGTGGTATGTAAATCTTGGGTGTGTAACAGAGCGGTGGTGTTTGGTGTCAGAGCTGTGTGCTGGGGAAGTTTCTCCAGTTGTTTGCCTGGGGGTGTTTTTCCTGTGTCAAGACCTTAAATGACTGTGTCCCCTCTGGTGTAAGAGTTTTTCTTCTGTTTGGCGAAGGGGATGACTCTTTCCTGTTGGAAAGAGTTCCTTGATCAAGCCCTTGTTTTTCTGCAGGTACCGCATCATATAATTCCATTAATAAACTTTTCAAGCTCCATCTTGAAAGCAGTTACAGCTTTTTTTTTTCTTTTTTTTTAACCTGTGCTGCAGAGTTTCAAGCTCATGCCAAAGTCTCAGCTTCATTTCTAGGTCACCGGTCTGCCCTTTCATTTCCCCCCCTCACGCTGAAGTTGGCCGGCTTGTTTTGATTTGGTAATATGTGAGGTGGTGTCCACGGACAAAACCAGGCAGGCCGGTGAAATTCATGTTTCCCTGCAGCCTTGTTCCTGGGCTGTGTGTGTGAATAATAATTTCCAAATGCTAGACCAGAGGTGATTAAAAACCGTCAAAGAAATAAAATGCGGCAAAGCCTGTGTTACAGGGATCTGTGTGTCCAGTGTTTTGGGAGAACTCTCTGAACTGGCAGTGGAAAAAGCCTTCAATATTCTTATTTAGGTCTTTCTAGTCTTAAATGTCACGTCTTTGGGAGGTGCTGATGAGGCAGCCTGAGCGTATCCAGGCTCTGCAGGAGGTTGGTTGCCGCTGGCTGCGTGCGAGGGCCTGGGGCCGGTAGCACTGCCTTTCTGTACTTGCTCTGCAGAGTTGTTTGGGATCCTGCACTGCTCTTGAGATGTTTTTGTGTGATGTGGCACGGTGGGCAGCTAGCTCGGCTGTGGGCCTGTGGCTGCTGAGCATGACTGGCAGAGGGTAGAGGGGTGAAAGGCTTCTCTGCAGCCCGAGTGGATGCTTGAGTAGATGTGAAGAGCTGAAAATCTTACTGGGGAGTGGCACACAGTGTCTGTTGCTTGCTCTGAGTGAGTAGAAGTGCTTGTTTTTTACTGAGCTGCAAGGAAATGGATGTTCAGAGGGTTTTATGCAACTCCGGTGTCGGGGCTGCGAAACAGTTGTCATATCATCAGTTAGATGCGTTGAGCATCTTTATTTTTGGAGCAAATGATCCTGCTGACAGCGTGTATAGGAGGTGTCAGCCAACCCTTCTTTCTTCTTCCTCTCTTTTTTTTTTTTTTTTCTTCATTTGTAGGTTTTAGCCTTGGCTTTGCTTTGCTCTCTTGACAGGGTAGCTGCTAAAAAAATTTTGTTGTGTTTTTTGATGTCTACGTGTCTTAAGATGCCATGATTAGAGATGCACGGAAAGAGCCGTTGGAGTTTTGATCCAGAACCCAGCCAGCTGCCAGCAGCGTTCCTGAGGGCTGTGCGGTGATGGACTGAGAAACACTGCAGGATTTTGGGTTTTCTTCGGCATTATGAAACAAAGTAAAAAGAAGTCAGTGTGTACCTTAAGGTTTGTTGTTTTGTTGCAGCTCTGTCACTGTGAAAAGCTAAGGTTTTCATCTTCTCTACTGAGACTGGTGCTCATGAAATCTAGAGCACTTCTATGAATGTCCTTAAACTCTGCCAACAGCAGGTGAAAGCTGAGAAATGAGAAGTTCGCTTTGCCCAGAGGTGGAGGAGTCGTGCTGCCGAGGCAGACGCAAGTATGTAAGCACCGTGGTTGCTCCTGCTTCCCCTGCCAAAGATGGTGTGAGTTTTGCTGTCTGTTTCAATGAGACAAGAGCTTTAAGCTCCATATGTGGCTGCTTTTTTTTTTTTTTTGCATTTTGTTCAGTTGTACTTTTTAAACGTCTGTGGATTTCTTCTCGGCAGGAGGTTTTATTCCCCACACAATGTATTATTGTGTTTGTCTTGCTCTAGTTCCTTGTTTTATGCGGAAACACCTTGAACCTTTGGCTGTGTTGGAAGATGGGTGCAGTCAGAGCCCTGGCTGCAGGCAGAACATGTCCGTGCACGACTCGGGCCTTGACTTACCCGGTTGCTGCTTGAGGCATTGGACGTGTTTGGCTAACGCAGGCACTCCCCTGCATCTTGATCAAGGCAGTCTACACGTACTTATATTTGTTTGGTGGAGGCTGATCCCTAGGGCAAAGAAGGCTGTAGCCAGAAATAAGTGAGTGTTCACACTTGCATTTATGAACTTCTCGAGTATTTTGCCAATTAATTCTTAGGTAACTGAGGCTAAAATACCTACTGTAAAGGACATGGCCAGGAATGCTGCTATCCTGGGGCCTGATCCTTTCTTCACTCATTCCAGTTTTGCATAAACTTGATAAAGGTGGCTATGCTGTCTTGGCCACTTGCAGTCTGCTTTACCAAGCCTCTCATCCGGCAGAAGAAATGTCTAAATAAATACAGCAACTTCTCCTTGCAGTCTTGCCAAGTCAATTTGGTGTGTATGTTGAGGAGGCAGAACAATTAGTTACGGAGACAAATGGGTCTTCTCTGTGTTCTGCGCTCCCATCACATGGCCAGCTCCCAGTGTTGCGATAAGCATAACAGTGAAATCTGTATTAAGCAACCAATTAAGGCATCTGCAGATGGGGGGGGGGGGGGGGGGGGGAAGTAGCAGCTTAACATTAACCTGCTAAGAAAGGTGGAGCTGGATTGTATCTCTTAATGGGTTTGGGGCTGTCAAACAAGGGTGATTTCTTCTGCCTTTTTACAACATCTAGCTGACTATTTCTGACATATGGGGGCTTTAGTTGTAGCGCTGGCTAAAGGAGTTTGCTACCCCACTGCCCCTCACTATGTTCCTATCGCAGTGCTTCTCCCTCTCGTTATTTTTGACCTGAGTAGTTGAATGAATGTCTTCACCAAGCGGTCACGCGTCTGGTTGGATTGGCACTGCTTTGGGTGTCATATGGGTGCTGCAAGGAGGGATGGGGAGCCAAGGGACAGACAGCCTGAAGTCAGGGGGTAGTGACTCTAATTTATACAACTTGGTTATGTTTCAAGCCTCTCTTTTGCGGGAGTAAATTTCACAGTCCTGAAATTCTCCTCTAACTGGGAGATTTTTCTCTCAAACTTCTGTGCAGACTTGTTTGCAGATACCTCCTGTGTCTCCCTCTAGCAAGGGATAAAGAAATTTTGCAACAGGTGATCCAGACCCTCACGGAGGCTTCTGTTTGCGTTGCGGCAGCAGCAGTGATTTCAACCTGGAGCCGTGCTTGGGCAGTATTGCTAGAAGTTAGGTCTTTTCTGCCACGGTCTGGGCAGCTGGGAAGGTCTGTGGCATTTGTTCCTTTTCTGTGGGCTGGAAATGGACTGCCTGGTTCAGAAATATGGCTGGGAGTGCTCCTCCGTGGCAGGGTTTGGCTTTTCACGTCGCCCTCCGTGTGCTCGTTGCTGCTTTGTTAGCTACTGGCTGCGTTACCTTTGTTCTTTGAATCTTGCCTGTGCTCCCTGGGAGGCTCACGTCGCCCGTGGTTTTGTGCTGTCGGCCCCGCACATCCATGGAGAGCTGATGAAGAGGAAAGTTGGTCAGATGCCAACCTCGGTGCCCTGTGGCCGCTTCTGCAAGCATCAGTCCTGGCTCAGTTGGGCACCTGATGAACAGAAAGTGAGAGAGAGAGGAGGGTCCTTTTCACAAGAGAGTTTAAAACCTCTCTTCTACGGGAGATTTGCTGAATTGCAAATTGCTATTTCCCACTTCTTTTCTAAATCTGCTGCTGTTCTAGAAGTGGCAGTAGTTTTTACTCGTGTGCTCTAGCGCATGGGTGAATATGCATTGCAGTGTAGGGTTGTAAGTAGCTGACATGACATTGATCCTAATGTAGCTAATGACACTTAAAATATTTGCTTGTTTGGGGAAATGCTGTAACACACAGTGGTCTCTTCCCAGGCACTGAAATAGATAAACAAGGTTCGGCTGTATTTGGCATGGTGTTTGGAGAGATGGGCAGCTTTCTATCACTTCTTTGACAGATGAGTTTTGAATTTTTAAGAGAAAACAGAGCATCTTTTTTCTTCCCCCACTCAAAAAAAAACCCAAGCAAAAAGCAGGTGGAGGGGGAATCTCAGAGGCATTCTGTCTTATTTCCCTGTGCAGATGCATCTTCTTGATGTGTCATTAACCTGGTTACTCTCTGGTGCTATTTTTAGCAGCCTTATGATCAACGGACAAGGAGCTCTTCCAGTAAGGATTTATAAGCAGCCCAGCCTGGGCTGGGGGGTGTTCGTGCAGAGGCTGGGGTGGTGGGGGTGCGTAGGGGAGCTGGATGCAGGCCCCCAGTCCCATGTTAGGGACATCGTGTAAAGCATTGCTCATCAGTTCCTGTGACCATGGTAACCGACTCGGATACAGGAAACTTGGCTAATTAACCTCGTGGAGAGTTGTCTCCAGGCTGAGTCTTTCTCCCCTCGGATTTTGGAGCAGAACTTGTCTGATCCACCATCAGCCTCCGCAGCCAGCGCTGACTTTCTCAGGGTGGTTTCTCCAGCAGGTTTCTTCCCCCAGCCTGTATGAGTTGAGGGGGATGGCTTTGAACTGGACTGATGTCTTGGGCGCTTCTCTTGCTCTGCGTTCCCCTCTCGTTTCATAATCTCTCGGATTCCCATGGGAGGAAGGTCCCAAACTCAGGTGGCGAAAAACTTGCTCTGATTTTCTCCTTGCGCAGGGTGAGGTGAAAGGGAATGCTTTTCTGCATCTCCTCTGTTTCTGTACTGCGCTGCAGGATCTCTACCGCCTCGACTTTTGCTGTTTAAAATCTGGTCGAATCCTCAGGCTTGAAACAAAACAGCACGTCCTGGAGATGTCTGTGCATGCCTTTGGGTTTCCTCATCTTAATGTACTAGTTAAAGACATTGCTACTTTGCACTGTTTCTCCTGGGTTTAATTATTATTTCAGTGATTGGAGCTGCAGACTGCAACAGAGACTTAAGAGTTCAGCCTCAATTAAAAACCATCCTGTGCCCGGCAGATAGCGGCAGGCAGCACTGCTATTCTCAGGTGTCTCCAGCAGTCCATCTAAACACCATGTGATCGGCTCAGTTGAGAAATCTGAGTAGGCAGAAAGCAGTTTCTGGGATAAACCTTGTGAGTGCTTCTCAAAATAGCCTGAAAGCAAGGTTTTGCTTTCCACAGCCACGCTTGGTCCTTGAGGCTGGTCAGAATTTCAGCAATATCTAGTAATCCACCTAACCTCTGATCTTCAAAAAAATCACAGGCTGCTTTTTTTTTTTCTTTTTGATGCTGCCTCTGGTGTGTTTGAACTTAAAAGATTTGCATTTTCATGTCTTTTTAGTCTTAATTGTCAGTACTGGAACCTTCCTTGCTTGTGGTTCCAGCTTTTTATGTTTTTCAGCGCAGCTGAAATCACTGCGCAGTTGATGACCTCATGTTTGACCTTTCGAAACCTCTTGGGCAGCCCAGCAAACAAATGTGCTGTGAGAGGAGCACACGAGAGTAGCCTGAGCCATTACACTGGTCAGTCATTGACTAGGACTCCTGTTTTTCTTCCTTTGAAGATCTGCTTAATCGTTGGCATTGCAACCCCCACTGTGCTGGGCACCTGGAGGGGTTTACTGGCCGCTCCTCGTGACATCTCGGGTGACGTGGGAGATGGCAAGGGGTGTTTAGAGAGTCCAGTGCTGTAATCAGGTTTTACTGGGGAAGAGATTGTCATTGATATCCCTGGGATTTGGCATCTATATAAATACATGAGCCAAGCTCTGTTTAAGTGTGTAGGTTCACATCAGTTCATTTGCCTGGGAATAGGGTAGGGAGCATCCCACGGCCATGGTCCTTCTGTGTAATTTCTATTCCTAATATAAAACACAGATGCTGATGAGGTGGGGTTTGCTGAGGGTAAACCCCTGTGAATGCTGGTGCAGCTGGATGGAAGTGACTCCTTCAGACATGGCTGATTTCGGGCCTGATGGAGAGATGCGGATAAAAACTGGTACTGTCACACTGATGGAGACTAGTGCCCACGGGCCTGTGTGCCACATGGGTCACTGAAAGTTTGTGAAGCAGCTCTGAGATCTCACAGTAGTGAGTTGGTTTTCCACCCTTGTTTACCGTTAATACCTCTAGGTGACCCTGAGTGTTGAGGAGATGCTGCAGAACTGAATTCTGCAGCTGAGTTCACACAGGAGAAATGAGAATTGCATGTTTTTGTTGGGGGCGGAATCTGCTTGTATCAAATGCTCATGATCCTTTCAGCTTGGAAAATGGGAGAAAATTGATGGTGAGGGCTGACCAACATGTGGAGAGAGGTAAGGTCCTGGCTTTCTGTGGGCCTTATTTCATGAACTTTTTTGTCCATCATGTGTTTGTTAGTGCCAGTGGAACTGAATTTTATTGGCAAAAACATGGTTTGAATGGATATCTTGGATTCACTCTCAACTGCTTGCCTAAGGGCGACTGTAAGCTACATTTCCAGGAGCATCCCTGCTCTTGCTGTGGCTTTGGCTGCTCTGCTCTCCTCTCCCAGACTGGCCCTCTGCATGGGGGCATCTCTGCAGAGAGCAGCATGTCCTTCGTGCTCGCCGTGTACTGAGCAGAAGCCATGAAAAATGTCGTTTGGATGACAGTGATTTGGGGTAACTCTAGAAAATAATTTTCTGCTGGTGGATAGTTCCAAACTATTTCCCTCCAACCCCCCGCCCCCTTCTCCAAAACAAAAGAAGAGATGAAAGGATTCATTAGGAATTATTCACTCAGCTCTGCTGCCTGTCTGAGATCTGGCTGTCTGCGTTCATCCCCCAGCTCCGGGAAGGTCAGAGGGCATCTCCCTGGGGAGGATTTGCTGTTGACTGAATTGCACTCTGTCATTATCCTGCTGGATAACGAATGCAGTGGCCTCATTGGCACTGGCTTCAGAAAAAGCACGGTCATCTGCATATGGCCTTGAGGCGAGAGGTGAAAACCTAAGGAGAGCAGCGTGGAAAACCTCATCTTGTGGGAAAGATAGGGGATGGAGCCAGGCGGTTTGGCACAGTGGTTTGCTTGCTGTGTGATGCTGAACAGGTCTGTAACTGCTCTGGACCTTTGCATTGTTATCTTGCTCTTTCTCGGGAGGTGGGGGGACACAGCAAAAGGGTTTGAAGGACAAAATCCCTTCTGGTGGGGTGAAACTAGTTAGATTTGCTCCTGTTTTTCCTCAATGGAAAATGTGGTGTGCTTGTGACACAGTTTGAGATCTTTTAATGAGATTTAAACCGTTTTTTTCCTGTTTGTTTTGTTTTCAAGTAGGTTTCTTGACAGAAAAACATACAAATCCCCCTGAGCTAATTGGTGTGTGATTTGAATTCAGCTGCTACCTTGGAAGAGCTTTTCCAGCAGCTGATCTGAAAACAACCTTTCCCACAATATTGTGGGTTGTCAGTTGATGCTAAAGGATCTTGAAGTTGCCAGTGGGGAGGAGAGAGATGTGTTTTGTTTGATATGCTGCATCTTTTGGTTTGAGTGTCCTAAAATACTCAGAGACATGTGAAAAAGCCTCTCGCTATTGGAGTCTATTGGAGGAATGAAAGTAGCTGGAAATGAGTAAGAAACAGTTGTGGGTGCCAGAGCCCGTTGGGCTGGCTGAGGAAGTAGATAGACCTGATGAAAATTTACATTTTAAGCACCAATTTCAGATGATACCTACTGCCCTGTGCCTTTATCTTCTGGGAGCCGCAGGCTTAGAAGGGCTTGAGGCTGTGCCCTTCCAGCGTGTGGTTACACCTCGCTGAACTGCACGGGGGTGGCCAGATGCAGCCCTGTGAAGTAAAGTATTGAGCTTCAAACCCGTGCCTTCGTTGCCTTTAGGCTAAGTCGGTTCCCTGGAAGGTGCTGTGATAAAATTGCTGGCCCAGGTAATTTGCGTCCTGATGATGAGTAGCAGAGAGGAGGGCAAGGGTTTGTGTGTCTGCTTATTGCTGTCATCTGTCTTGCAATCAGAAATTTATGAAATGGCCTTTTGTGTTATGGCACAGTGTGTGTGAGTGCATGCTTGACTGGTTAGCAAGTGTATCCGGTTGCTAGATTGGATCACATCAGTGTCTTAACAAGTATAGACGGTGATGGTTCACATCTGGGTATCCTGACAGTACAGTGCAGGAGGAGGTGGTCTTAGTGAGTTTTAAATCTTATACTTGAAGCAGGGTAATAATTGCTTGAAATCACTGTAATTCTGCCACCAGCATTAAAGGATGTAAAATTGTCCTGTGTTGTAGTAAAACAAAAAAAAAATACAGCTGACTGGAAAATTCTTGTTGCTGTAATCCAGCACAAAGTGTGTGGGACTGGTTGTGAATCAGTTTAATTGCTTTTTGGGGATCTGATCCTCCAGCTCCTTATCGCTGCAAGAAATCCTCCTCAGAAGGGCGGTTGTCTCTGGGCTGGTGTTCAGCTGCACCATGCATGACCGAGTGGGAGCTTGTAGCGTTTATGAACTAGGGCAGAAGTAGATCCCTTTATTCAGGCAGACCCATCTAAGCCTTCCGTACTCTATACTAGGCCCCGAATTTGCCTACGTTATAAATAAGTATGTGGCTGTGTGCTTGTGTGTGTTTCTTTTTTTAAGCTGAAGGCAACCCCTTAAGCTCTTTTCTGCAGGTCTGTTCAAGCTGGGGCATGGGGAATTCCTAAGAGGATTATCATGGTTTACTTGATACAGAACTTGAACTTGAGCAATGGCTTATCTTATCAGTGATAAAAGACATGGAAATGAGGTTTACGTAACCAAAGGGGCCTTGAACATGGCTTTATTTTTTCCTCCCCCTTGTTGGAATGACAGATCTCCCGAGTTCTTCCCTGCTCACAATTGCAGTGTTTCTGTTATCTGGCGTGTACTACCTGGGTACCGCTGGCCATCATTTATTTCCAGCACTGTGTTTGGAGTGGTTTTTCCAAGAAAAGAAAAAGAAAGGGGTGGAGGGGGAGGGCTGCAGAGGCTTAGGAAGAGAAGCTGGGCATTTGCAGCTTTTGCTGGAAAGCTTGGAGTCCAGGCAGGAGAGACTGGCACCGATCATGGTTTGGTTGCAAGTTTCTGCGTTATACTGAGCTCGGCAGGTCATATGAAGAGCAGACCCACTTCACCAGTGGGCTGTGAGCATGGGGCTGGAAAGTCCTAAAAGGTGCGGTAAAGTTGGCCCTGAGGACCAGAAAAGGCCTGGGAATAGGTAAAGATGCCTGGTCTGTTCCCAGTGAATTGGAAAAAGCAAACGAGTCAGGAGGGCCGGGATAATCACTTTGGTGGCAGCTAGTACATAAATGCAGGTAAATTGCTGCTATACTCCGGCTCCGCTGACCGACTGCCCTGGTACAGGGTGGGACACAGCGCCCATACCTCTGCACAGGCGAGGGAGGTGATGGAGCACCCCGACTGCTGCTGCTGAAGGAGGCTGGCGTGAGCATCGTGGCACAGAGCGGCGGCCTTGCCCACCACCCGATCCCGTGTGCTGGATACGCCTGCGTGGCGATGTGCTGAGCAGCTGTGTACGTGGCAGGGCTGCCGAGCGGGACGGACTGCGGCCGCCTGCTCCCCTCTCCCTGGCACACAGGGGCTGGCTCTCACCACCCCGTCCTGTGCTTTGGAGGGGGAGATACATGATGCTTAGCAAGCAGCTACACGACCAGGCGTTAGGAAGAAGAGAGGAGCCCTTCCACCCTGCCAGATTTCAGTAGGTTTGCTTGCCCTGGTGTCCTACACCTACCTCGCCTGTGCTGTGTGGGAGAAATTTTATTTTTTCAGCTCTCTGTCACAGATTGTGACAATGCCACAGAGGTCCAGGCAGCGCCGTGCTTCCCACAGAAGGGCTCAACAGTGGAAGGCTGGCAGGCTGACAGCACTTATTAGAGGTAACCTTCAGGAAATGCCACACACAGCCCTCGCTGAGCTTTCTGGCTCTGGGCGCGTACAGTATTTACACCACACTTCTTGAGTTTCCCTGAAGGCTCTCAGCCTGCAGCTGCCTTTTTGTGCTCTGCCACCTGCCCTGTGTCCTCATGCTCCAGTGCCTGGGGTTGGTACTGGGTGCTGGGCTCCTCCGGCAGCAACCCGCCGGGCTGGAGGGGGCTGCCGACACCGGCTCTTCCTCTGTGTGCGGCACAAAGGTCGTCTCCTTTGGTCTCCTAAAAGAGGTGCTTGTGGTAACATGCTTTTGGAGTCTTGGGTAAAGCCAGCACCAAGTTTTCACGCTTGTGTGTGCAGGGAATGAGCCGTTAAGAAGTGCAGCACCTGCACAGCAACTCCTTCTTGAAGTGCAAGGGAATTAAATGGGACCAGCTCTTCTGTCAAAGCAGGTGACTTGCTCAACTGGCTGTGTGTGGAGTTAAAAGCCAAGACCTAAGCACTAAGATTTGAAAATTTTTCCTCAGATTGTCTTGGTGGTGTTTCTTCATCCCACATGGGGTGGGAGGAAGGAAATGCGATAATATCTGGTTTTGGTAAATGACGGTGCTGAACAGCAGCACCTGAAATACTTTGGTGATAGAGCCTGGACTGCGTAGGTGTGGGGAGGCAGTGCTCTGCACCGCACTGGGACGTTCGCCCCAAAGGAGGGTCAGGTATTTTCCCTGCTTCCTGGGAGAGAGCTTGGGGAATGTGTATCTGAAGGGTGGGATTACGGGGTGTACTCAGGTCTGGCCTTGCTCTGCTACTCACAGAGTTGGTGGCTTGTGTGTCTTCTGCAGACCCAGGAGTGACTTTCCCAGCAGCAGCTGGCTGGAGGTTGAGCTCAGGTTGAGTCGCCTGAGTCAGTTCAGCTGCTTGATCCACCCACTCTCATCCTGCTGCTTGTAGTGCGCAGAAGTCCCGTGTTTGCTTGATGCTGTGCTGCCTTCAGTGAAGGATCAGCTGTGATCCCTCCCCAGTGGATCTGCTGTACGAAGAGCAGAAAACTGCTGTTCTCCTGCGTGCAGCCTTGCTCGGGATCAGCAAGAGCTCGCTGGTGCTTGGCCCTGGTGGGGTTATGCTCTGGGATGCTCCAAAGCCTGTTTTGGCACATGCGTTTGCAGAGCGGTAAGCCTTCCCTCCCTGCCACCTTGTGCGCACTTACTGTCAGAGGGGAACCCACGGAGGGGCATTAAAATCCCACTTTATTATTGTTAATTTCCAGTAATTCTTACTGCATGAGAAGCTCGGAGCGAGTTGTTGCTTGGACTTGCTCAG
>NW_009635792.1:38064-41606 GCF_000690535.1 Cariama cristata | reverse complement strand
AGAGCGGGACAGACCGCCTCCAGCTGAGGTCCCTTGGCTGCGTCGGCTCTGAATCCCCTGCTCCTCTAGTGTGGATTTAATTTCCACGGTGCTGCAAATGCTTCCCCAGTGCCCAGCTATCAATTGAAAAGCGGTGTGGGGGGGGTGTCTGCGGGGGGGTGGCGATGGTGGGGAATGACTTGTGGTCTCCATGGCAACCCACAGATGATAAATGGATCAATGTGCTGTTCTGCACCATCTGAAACTCAAGCGGCGCTGGCTAAATCTGGGGGCTGCCTTTGCCTGCCAGATCCTGCTGTGGGACCATTAGCGTGAGACGGCTCAGCACGAAAGCCTTCCCATCAGCGTGCCTCTGATAATGGGCACTTGCCGTGTTTGCCGCAGACTATGCGGGGTTTGTGCTGGAAACCCACGCCTGGCTCTGTGGAGACCTGCGGGGTTTTGGGTGTCTTTACTGCTGCAGCACTGTGTTGGGGTTAGGTCCTGTTACGGGCAACTGGCCAGGCATCCAAGTCTCTGGGATTTGGGAAGGGTTAAAGAGAAATGGCTTGTTTCCCCTCCACCACTACTTAAAACCTCTGGCTCTTTCTGCACAAGCACAGGCAGATTTATGTTTCCCTTTCTGCGAGTTAAAGGCTCAGGATCCTGGACGAGGTTTGTGTCAGGATGGTGGGTAAGGGCAGCTGCCTTTGTGCTCGTTTCTGGTGGTGCGGATAAACAGAAAAATCTGTCTTCTAAGCTGCTGCTCCAGTGTGTTCACAGTGGCCAGATTTACTTAACAAAAGACAATATTGATCTTCCTCTGCTAGATTTCATAAAAACTTATCTTGGTATGAAGTTTCCAATCTGCTGCTTTTTAAACAAGAGTCTTCCCGTGCTGTGGTTTTGTACGTGCTCTGGAGTCACACCTGGCCCAGGGGTTCAACCCGAGACTGCCCAGTTCTCGGCCAGGTCCTGGGGCTGGTGTTATGGAGCCGGCCCAGCCCAGCCAGGCGTGCTCAGCAGCACTTCTTTGGTCCGTGTGATGGACCGATCCCAGGTGTCCCCCTGTGCTTTGAGTGCTGCAAATCGAAGGGGCAGCTGTCTTTTGGTGTGGAGGTTGGCTGCTGTGATGAGGATCTGCGCAGACGAGCTCATGATCCGAGGTGCTGCCTGGCCTGTGCTGCTCTTGCGTCTGGGTGCATCAATGTGTTTCCCTCTCGACGGGAGGAAGATTGTTGCTTCCCATTTTACAAAGGGGCCTGGAGAAATGAGTTGCCAGAGGCTGCACCTGAGGCTTATGATGAAGCTGGGACTACCTTGCGGAGCTCTTAAGTTTGAGTTTTCTGCCCAGACTTTTATCTGAGATGAAAACTGGTATCTGTAGGACTCTCCTCACCTTGATTTCCAAATGCTTTTCAGCATGATTGGAGGGACTTGGATTCCTCAGCCAAGTCTGTCTGGGCAGGGATGCGGGTGCATTTCATTTCTAATTCGTGGTGTTATGTTTGTAATTTTGTTAATGCAGGCAGGGAGACCTGCTGTCTGCAGTGGGGTGGAAAATCCCCAAAGTATGCTATGAAACCATTTGTCTTTTGTGGTTCTGTCTGTCCAGCTCTGCCTGTAACCCCTGGCATGCCCTGCAAAGCTGTTAACGGGGTGGTGGCCTGTGGCACATTCAGGCACCGTTTCGGAGATCACTATTGCTGTTTATAAAGGCTCAATTGTGGGACAGTCTGGCCAAACGATCTGAGCTTGTAATTCTGTGTGGTGCGGTGCTGAAATGTCCAAGAAATCTGCCATCTCTGTTGCCTTGTGAATAATTTATGGGTCTCTTCACTCCAAGCTCATAAAAATCGATAACTCTTCTTGGTTCTTTTTTTTTTTTCCCTTTTTTTTCAGCAGCAGCTTGGTTAAACTCTCCCATTCTTTTGAGCTGCTGATGTTGAAAGGCCACGACTTGTTCGCTTACCTGAGCCATGTTTTCTTTTTTGCGGCAGAATTGATCCGGGCTTTTGCACAGAGCTGGCTGTCGCTGTTGGATGTTGCCGCAGGAGACAACCTCCCTTACGCTTTTCCCGTGGGCTGTTGCAAGTCTTTGCTGTTAAAACTCCTGCTCTGGGGCAAAGCTGCAGAGCTTGGAGAGGTCAAAGCATTTTTCTCTTCCAGTTTAGCACTGTGGTACCAGTTCACAAGAGGTTAAAGCAGCTGCTGGGAGCAACTGGCAGCAGCACAAGGCCAGTTCCTGCCGGCAGAACTGCAGCCCCCTTAGCCCAATCATTTGGATATGGATATGTTAATTTATTCCCACAATTTCTAGGCCTGTCTCTGAACGCTGAAGCGCTCTGATGATCTTTGCTCCCTGTCAGGCTCGGAAATGAAGCCTGAAGTCTACCAGTAACAGCTGTGCCCTGTGTGTTGGGTTATTATCCTTTCAGAATTTAATAACGTGACACCCCTTTTTACTGGATAGCTTGTCCTTCCCTCTAGGAACAGATCGATAACAGACCTTGTATCTGCTATTTGGATGTAATTGCTAGTGTCAGCTGATGTCTGGTGCCGTTTCTCCAAACAGCCCTGGGAAGCGGGATGGGCGGCGGGGAGAGAGGATTTCTTTTCCAGGCTGATGCCGCACCACATCCATGAGCCTGAAATGAAGAGATGTTTTCACAGAGAAGTTTCACTGCTCCTTTCTCTTCCTGCTTGCGTTTTGCAATACGTGGGCTGCGTGTTGGGGAGGGGGGGAAAAGAAACGAAGCCTCCAAAGGTGGTGGCGAATAACTGCGTATGAGCCGCGGTGCTGCATTTGGAGAACTCCGAGGAAATTAGAGCTGACTGCTTCGTGATGGTCTTGGTCTGCAAAGCATACAGATTTCGGTAGGTTAGCCGTAGATGGTGGAAGGGTTTGGCTTTGCGTAGGGAGCAGGCAAGAGGGCTATCCATTGCAAACAATTTATTCTTCCTGGGTCTTTAGGGTAATTGAAGAGGGTAATTGCTGTACTTTCATGCAGCTGATCCATGGGCTGGCTGGGGAGGAAGGAGGAAATGGTTCCAGCGCGGTGCAGGGGGTGTAGTAAAAGGGAAGGTTACTCCAGGGCTGCTCGCCCCCCCTGCCTGGTTCTCCCTCTTCTTTGCACGGGTTTCTTTCTCCCTGGTTGTGGGCAGCCTTTGCTGGGATAACTGGTGGGATGCATAGCTGTTGGGAAGGAGAGAGGGTGAGTTGCGGGTAATCTGAGGACTTTTTCAAGAGAGCAGTACTTTTTTTAATTGAGTGGCTTTGAGGTGAGGATATTTTGTGCATGGAAATAGAGTACTTGGAAAATATAGGAATACAGTAACTATAAAAAGTCTGCAGTATCTAGAACTAAAATATAAATACTTCCTGCCAGTGAGGTTGGCCTGTGTAATCCTACAAGGAAAGAGAGGCGGAGTGATTGATAGTTGGCTTCATCCTGCTTTATCCCTAGACACAGAGTGCTGTGTTAAATATGGTTGTCTCTCGGTATCGCACCCTTAACGGGAGGCATAATATTGGGTTACAGTCTATGTAGCTGGCTGGGGGG
>NW_009635792.1:30686-38033 GCF_000690535.1 Cariama cristata | reverse complement strand
ATTCCTGCCTCACTGCAGTCTGTGGCAAAACTCCTGTAGATGAAGTCAAGGCCAGGCTCTTTCTCTGTGTATTTGTTTAATTGCCCTGTCTCCAGAGAACGCAGAACTGCTGGGAAATGCAAAACCATTTCATTAAGAATACTTGATGCCCATTTTCCTAGCTGAAAGCTGCATGCTATTGTGGGCATATTTTTGTTTATTTATAACACCTGCATTTACAGAGCTGTACACATCATCTGGAGAATGGGATGATTACCTACAACCCGGAGGGAGGCAGGAGAAGTATTTAGAAATATAAAACCTGCCCTGTGCAGCTGTGTGTTCTTCTACTGACCAGAGCTGTGACCTGCAGTTGGCCTGTGCTGTGTACTGCACTTCCCCTTCTCTTTCTTTTTTTTAAAATTTTCATTATTATCTCTATTTTTGTACCCAATTAAGCTGGGAGGTGGAGGGGTGGGAGAGCGGAACAAGACAGACAGATATAATGGGGCTAAATCCTGCCCAGCTGTTTTCTCAGCAGCCATCTCCCTTACAATCCCAAGGAAATAAATGCTCCTCTTGAGGGTCCTGATGGTTAATGATGATTTGAAAAGTGCACACAAACATCTCTGCAGATGCAGCCTGCCTGTGAGATTCCGGTCGTGCAGCGAGCCCTGGGACCCCGCTCCTCTAGCATTCAGTGCGATGATAAATCATTCATAGCCTCAGCAAATGCAGTTCTCTTCCTTGCTCTGCACGTAAACAGTCCAGGACCCTGAAGAAAGCCTGCATTTGTAGTCCTTGGAGGATAAGGCAAGTGCTGTGACAGCTGGGAGGATCTGAAATTAAAGTTACGGGAAGGGCTCTGAGTGTGTGGGTGTAAAAGCAATTCTGTACGGGTAGGTTTTTTGTTTTGTTTTGTAGCTGTCCCAGGGTGATGAAGGGAGAACAGGGATGTGCTTCTCTCGTGTCCTGACAAATCAGAATTATTGCTTTGCTTATAGCCCTTGTTCTGTAGGGATCTGGTTGCAAACGTTGGTTGTGATGACTTGTGTGGGGCTCCTGTGTTCAAGTGATAAGGGGAGAGGTGAAGAGGTGCTGAGGTGGAGAAACAGAAGGACCTGGAGTCCTGATTGTAGTTGTGCAAAAGGCAGGTTCATGAAGGTCTCCTGGTTTGTTGGTTTGTTCCAGCCTGAAACGTGCAGCAGGTTGGCTGGGTGGAGGGTGAGCCTAGAGCCAGCTACAGCTTGGAGAAGCATCCTAGACTGATGTCTCCAAAGCAGGGATGAGTGGCAGCCATGTCCACGTGAGCTCCTCATGCTGAAGCCAGTGTGGAAATGGAGGGTGTGAGGGAGGAATGCGACCCTGTGTGGACACTAAAATCTCAATTCGTTTTACTTCAGACCTGGTTTCGAGACCCCTGCTCTCCCAACGAGCTGAGTTCCCTGCCAGCACAACGCTGGCCCCGTTAACATCCGTGCTTGGTTCCCTCCCATGCAGGCGGTGTATTGGCGGGTTGGTATTCCAACCCTAATCCCCTGGAAACCCCGGGTGGGAGGAATGCCCTTGGCCATTAACAGCTGGCAGCTCTGGCCCTTGCACTGAGAGGAGGGTCACTGGGCTGGAATAACTCCATCTCTTGCTGTTTCAAACAGACGTCCAGCTTTTAGACTTCACTCCCGTCTGTGAACTAATTTGGGTTTCTGGTTATGAGTGTTGCACAGCGAGCTACTACAGGGAAAGGGAAAAACACCCATGCACCTACACATGCTCTAGAAATATGTCAGAGTTGGCCTTGCTGAGAAACTCAAGCCCAAGCATGACCTACTTTGAGACTGTTATAATCTGCAGGGGAATGCCCTCTGGATTAGATCAACGTGATCCTATCAATTTGTGCTTCAGGCTGGAGGAAGCATGAGTTGCTTCTTTTTCCCTTTTGTGCTTGAAATGAGGGAAGAATTTTTGGTTTTTCCCCTAGCACTCAGACGTGAGACTAGCGGAGGTGCGTTTGGCAAGTACAACAGCCTGGGCTCTGCTTTTCCACTCTCGGTCTGTGCTGAGCACCTTCTTGCTGGGAGGCATCTGTAGCATCGAACAGCAGAGTCCACCCTTGTCTGTGTCTGCTCGATGCAGTTGGCTGGCAGAGGCTCTGGTCCTGGGCATGGAAAGATGCCTCAGCCAGTCTCCCCAGTACCCTTTTGATATTCGGCTGCTTCAATCTGTTTGTTTGGGTTTGTTCTTTTTGTCTGATCTGCTGCACTGAGAGACACTTTAATAAAATGTGAGAAATTCTCCAACCCTTGTCTTTCCTCTCTTGTCACCAGCCATTGTTTATATAGGAGCTAGAAATCTTTCTTTATTTTTCCCAACTAACAAATTGCTTCCAGAGCTCAGCAAGGATGTGCATATCCACAGCAAGAAGGAAATAAACAGGGAGGCTGCATTTAATTTCAGCGTCTGCCAGAAAGGGGGAACCTAGCACTTGCCAAGGAAAGATTTTTTGGAATAGAGGTGCACCACACTTAATTTTCCAGGAGACTTTCTGAAAATAAAGAAGCTGGAATGGAAATAAAGCTCGATGTGATGCAGAGAAGTTGCTACCCGTTGGCTGGGAGTTTAGCCTTTGATTGCAGAGGTAGCGCTGCCTCTGGTGACTCTGGGGGGCTTTCAAAGAGGCTTTTCTCCCGTCGGCAGTACCTGGCACAGCAAGAGGAATGAGGAGCAAGGGGTGTTTGGTCCACTGGTGTGAATTGTTCTGCTAGACTTCAAAGAGATGTGGAAATACCTAATCTGTCGCTTTCAAAGGGAGGAATAAAATATTCTGATAGATTCTAAATGGAATCGCATCAGCAGTGCCTCTTCCACTGCTGCCTTTGAGCTGCTCACTGATCTTTCTGATTGGGGTAATGCAGTGAGGAAGATACAGTATTCCCTCGAGGGGAGCAGCTTGTGAACATTACTGTTCAGTCAGCCTGAAAAGCTCTATTACAGACAGATTTAGACCCGTCTTTGTGCGCTGAGAGGCACAGCCTGGCTTCCGGGAGCAGGCTTTGTCTGGAGGACAGGTGCACGTTGGGCTGAATTATATTTACCCTTTTTATCTCTTCCGTGCACCACTTTCACCTGCCATCTCGGGGAGGGGGTTGGTGACAGGGTTAGAGCAGGCTGCGGCGGGGCCGGTTATCCGGTTTGTGGGTCCCAGCAGCGAGGCATCTCTCCGGCAGGACTGCAGCATCACTTGCTCAAGCCCATCTGGTTTTGGCAGCTCTCCAGGCACCTAATGAGCTGTCCTCGCTGAGACCGGGAAGGTGAGGGGGGAAATAGATTTGCAAACAACCCAACTGGTATTGATTTTTATTCATTTCTCGCATACCCCGCCAGGTTTCTGCGCACTAGCCCGGCAGCTGTGGGTTGTGCTCATTGCTAGCGAGACTGGAGCTCGCTCACAGTTTGGGGGGGTGGGGTGGTGAGCCAGGGGCCTGCCCTGCCGTGGCCGTGGGGTTCCCCCCATATGTGGTCAGGCTCAGGTGGTTGTCGCTGCACCATTCCTTCAGATGCAGTTATTGGGTACAGAAATGGAAGGGTTGTGCCTTGATGTTGGCCACTTCTTTTGCTATCGTACGTATTTCCGTGCCCTAATACTTGAGTCTCAGTGTTGAGTGTCTGGTCTTACAGTGAAAGATACTGGGTACTGCATGCGGAAAAAGTCCCAGGAGGTCTCTATGTTATTGGGAGCTACTGAAGACAAGTGAGGGAGATTAAAGGCAGGTGGATAAACCATCAGCCTTGTTCAGTGTGCTGCGAGAGTGTCTTCAAGGCTTTGTCTGCATTTCCCGAGTTCTGTAATAGCTTGCATTGATCTAGCGGGGATGTCATGTAGGAGTTCTTGGAACAGTATGAATATGGAAAAGAGAGAGGATTTCCAGAAAGCACAGTACAGATTGTTCTCCATTTCTTGGCTACACTGGTGCATTTGAGAATATATCTTTTATCTCCATCGTTGTGCTCTTCATGTCTGTCCCTTCAGGAATTTCAGGAGAGCAGTTGGGATTGTTCAGCCTTCACGTAGATCCAGCTCTTCCATGCTTCCCTGTAGTGGTCGTGTCTGGAGTGCTCTTTGAGTATCATACCTCCTGTGTGTCCTGGAAAGACCACAGGCCCTCCTGCCTTGCTCTGCAGAAGCAGTGCAGCTGGAAGCAGTCGTACATGCCACCAAGTAAGTGCCAGCTGCTCACTGTCACCGTGGTATTGGGCTGCATCAAGCAGTTTTAAGAGAATTGGGATGTAAACCTCTTGGAACGCCTCCCCCTCATGTTGTGGTACTCGGAGATAACTGTGGAAATCCATTGCGGGGTGTTTTTGGTGCCCCAGTCGCTGTAAGAGGAGCAGGACTGATTCCCTTCATGCCTTGAAGCTGTGTATCTCTTCTGAGCACTGAGCAGGAGGGAGTACACATGGTGGTGGTCCTGGGGTCACAGCCTCTCCCGTGGGGGCTTGAGCTGCTGCGTATGGAGGGCAAGGATGGTATTTCATGGCCGTGCTTCTGGAGCAGGTCCATTGGTGTGGGAGAGTGCCTTCGAGGCAGCTTCTCGGCTGCCGCAGCCCTGGTCACACCAGCAAAAGCAACTCATGGGGAGGTCCTCGCGCGGGCAAGTTGCTGTCCCAAAGCACAACACAGTCAGCTCCGCAGAGCAGGCTGCCAGATCCGGCTTAGCGTGGTTGCAGCTGTCGGTTCGGCTGCCAGAGGAGACGATGCAGAAGGGGAGGGAGGAAGGAAAAGTTCCTTTTGAAAAATAGCAACGACAGCAGGAGAGCAGTGAGGGTGAGGCCTATTGATTACACGCTTATCTCGGTTTCTTTTGTGCCTCTGTTCGGAGGCACACTGTGTGGACAAAGAGACCCTATGCAGTGGTCTGAGGAGGACGGTGGTGGAGCAGGGTCTGGTGCAGCCTCTGGGAACTGAAGCTGCAAAGTTTGGTCTGTTTGGGCTTAACCAAACTTTACCAGAAATCCTGACTTCTTGGAGACAGCAGAACGTCCCTGGTGAGACAAGCTTCCTGGAAGAAAAAGTTTTGCTCTTCGTTTGGGGTCTGAACAATCTAGTGAAGGCAGCTAGCATGTGGGCTTACTGAGCAGCTCTGAAATTTTGAGGATGTCTTTGTGTGTTACTGTAGGAATCCATAAAAGTCCTGTTCATGCAGTTGGCATTAAAAAATTTAAAGGACCATTTATGTATGCAACTAGTCTTGTACCTAGAAAGAGAGAGCTGGCTCAGCAGCTGCATGCAGCTCAGTTGTGTCTCCACACGGTCTAGGATTTATCCTGCTTGTGAAAAGCCGCATTTAAAGAATTCCTGAAGCCCTGAAATGCTTCCCCCAAAGCCACTTGTGCCACATTCTTATTATCTGAGTATATTCCCTTATCTTTCAGCTCTCTGCTTTCCAAGTACAATATAGATTAGCGACAGAGAACTTCCAGTCCTTTTGGAGGTGGGCAGTGGTGACGGTGAGCCATCTTCTGAATTGGGAAGCTGAGAAGAAGCATCAAGGTGGCTTACCTGCTTGTAAGCTGGGAGGCCTATGGTGTTCCCTTAATTCGCGCTGACTTGCCTGATTATCTTTGTCAGTGTGTTTGGGTGCCTGTTCCTGCATCGAAGGTCGTTCGCAATAGGCCCTTCAGTGTATAGATCTGCTCCTCTGTGCAAGTACAATGACACCTTCCCTCAGTCTGGCTGGGAGTGCTGTATTCTCTTGTAATTGAGCCAGAAGGTGGGACCTGCAGGGCTTGCCATTTGCAGGGCATTTCTGTCATCTTAGAGCTGTACAGAAGATGGATCTCTTGCAGCAGTCCCCTCCTGGTGTTATTCTGTGGCTGTTCATGTGTATGTGAGAGCTGGGGCAGCCTGGTCCTGGGAGATGCCTCCTTCTCCTTTTTAGGAAGGAGCAAAGAGCCAACATGAACTGGAGAAGCAAGCTGATGTCACAGGGGGGTTTGGCAGCCATTCTTACATAGGCTCTCCGGCCGGAAAACCTGAGTGTCCCTGGGCACAGGCCATGCCAGAGAAGGACAGTTCTGGGTGCATGTAATCAGTGTGACCAACTGATGGAAGCAGATTGCCTTTCGCACTGTGTACCTCGTGCTAAAAATAACAGGGTGTCTTGGGAAGGGTATGATGTAGGTTGGAAAGCCTGTGTGTGGGCAGAGGTATGGTAGCAGCCTGTTCCTCTGGGAAATGCTGAGGAAACCCAGCACCGTTGGAGCGAGGACCCAGCACACGGTGAGCCAGGTGTTGCAGCCTCTGACAAGGTGCATTGTCTCCTCCGGGAGGATGGATGTTCCTCGTGGCGTTTAGGAGTGTGAAACACAGTGGGTGATGCAGCTCCTTTCCCAGGTTTCTTACAAAGCCGGCTGCGTCCTCTGTGTGTCACTGACCGAGTAACACACTTGTTTTGTTGATTTGGAGTGGGAAAACATAGCTGGAGTGGGAGTGCACATGGCAGATGCCTGTTTTCTTTCAGAAAGCCTGGGGGTAGTAAAGACCTAATTAGCATTCCTATGAAGGCAAGTCATAGGGAGACTCCAAGATTTAGCTTTGCAAGGAGGGAGTTGGCATCGGTGAAAAGAACAGATTGCTGGAAATGTGCAAGCAAAGCACTTGATGCTGTGGTGGATGAGAGAAGGCGGCATGGCAGGGGTGGTGGGACAGTCAGGTACGTGGTCCAAGGGCATGGGCTTCCTTCCACGTTGATTGAATGGTGGCTAGAGTCAGTGTCCCATGTTAGTGCCTTGTACTTTCCATTGTGAACCCCACTCTGATGGCGCTGAGGTGGGAAGACCTGTCTGGGGGTTTCTGTTTGATGAGGACAGGTGAGCTCTGCAGTGTCCGAGGGTCACCAGCCTGCACAAGTACCAGACTGTTGATCATCAGCACAGCAGTTAAGCCACTGGTTGCTTCATCTCTGCAGTCCCATTTCATTTGCTCTTTTGGAAGGCTTTCTTTGGAGGTGATCCAGGGATAAAATCCTTGTGTGAGGCCAGTGATTTCCAAAAGTTCGTGATTGTTTTTCCCTGTACCCTTTTGTCTCTGAAGGAGACTCTATGTGTGCTTATGTTGGCTGGGAGAGATGCTCTTGGAGAAAACAAATTAATGTTTAAGACATTGAACCTCCGGTGTACAGCTAATCACCGTATTTCTGGATTTGCAGTGTGTTCAGTGGGTTTCATTTATCATGATGAAGTTTAGTTGAGCACAGCTCTCTTGCTGGTCTTCCAGTCCTCTGCCTGAGGCACATATGCTTCCATTAATTTTCTGCTATTATCCACTCAGGTGTCCTGTGTGATCCAACATGCTTAATTTCATTCTACTGA
>NW_009635792.1:26162-30655 GCF_000690535.1 Cariama cristata | reverse complement strand
CCGATCTGAAGTTAGTAGTGTGATTTGCAAGCATCATAAGGAAATGAATCTTTCTTTTCTGGAGATAACTGCTTCCTGAATTTCTGTTCTATTTGTAATGCGTTAATAACCTCCATCCACCAAATCCTGCTCAACTGTTTGTGTCCCTTGGGTTTCTGTTGAACCAGAGCGTTCCTTGTTGTGTTTTCATTGCATCCAGAGCCTGCTGAGGACCGATTGTGCTTGGTACTGCTCCAAGTGAAAGCTGGTCAGTGCGTTAGACACGTTACAGGCTCTTTAAGGATCGGTGTGGTGCAGAGCTGCTGCAAATAGTTGGAAGACAGGGGTGTCAGAGGCCTCGGGAAAAGGGAAAATGACTGCACTTCCACAGGCTGAGCAGGTAAATCCAGGCAACGTGGTGATGGGTGTGGTGTAAAGCTCTCATGTAGAATAAAGATGATTATATAAAAGCTGACTTTAAATGGGCCAAGTTTCAGAGCTGGCCTGCCTACAAAGCATGACCAGGGGCAGAGTCTCTTTGGCGGTAGGTAGGCGGACAGGAGAGCTTTGAGAAGGCTGTGCCGTGGCTTTGCAGCTGCTTGATGCTTTTCAAGCATGGCTTCAAAGATGCAGTGCTTTGGGCGTCTTTGTTCCTGGATGAAGAGGCCAGGCTTCCCCTTGGCTCTGACACCCCAGAGTCTTCCTCAGCATCCCTGACATCCGCACTGATCCTCAGATAACAATGTGCAGAAGTGTCTCTGCTTCTGATGCCTGGCGATGCATCGCTGCTTCTGCTGGGCTGAAGTCATTTTGCATAGGCTGGGTCTCCGAGCTGGAAATGCCTGACTGTCAAGCCCTAGAGCTGGACAAAAAAATGCAGGAAACTTGTGGACTGAGCAAATACCTCTCATAGCAAACTGTTTGCACAGAGAAGCGAAGTTTAGAAGCAAAAGCAAACATGCACTGGAGAGGGTGAGGCAGGGGAAAACCGCTGAGACACGCTTGTCCGTCTGCAGGTCCATTTCTTACTTGGCTGCTCCCAGGATTTAATGCTGATGATCCAGAACTTGACAAGGCAGCATTTTGGTATGTACTTGTTAAACCCCTCAGCCAGCACAAGGCGTTTAAAACCAAACAATTTATGATACCTTCTGCCTGCGCAGACACTTAACGGACGAGTGCGGCCGGGGGGTCTCTGCTTCCCTTGGGGGTCAGGCGCTGCCTGCGAGGGGGGAGCAGGGGCTGCATGTGCTTGCGTGCGTCCTCGGGAGCAGGAAAGAAGTGCGGCTGAGCTCTTGCCCTTTGGGCTCAGGCAGTTGTGCTGCTCAGGTTTGTGTATAAAAGGAATCTAATGAAGCTGCTAACACAGTCGAGTTCCCTTTTGAATGTTCCCCTACCTAAGGATAGCTCTGTTTCCCAGAACTGACTGTGAGTGGGCATGGCTGACCTTAGAAGAAGGAAGAGCTGTGAGGTTTTTCTTTTGCAACTCCCTTTGTAGTCCCCATGGCTTGCCTTTGAAATGCTTGTGTGGATTTGTAGACCATGGGGGTCTGCAAGGCAGCAGGGAGGAGGAGGACTGGGTAATGATGGACCCGAATATTTCATTAACTAATGATGTTCTATAATTTAATTAAAAGTATCTTAGGATATCTAGGCAGCAGGAGGAATATGTCTTTGCCTCCCCTCAAGCCTACTGCTGCTGAGTGCATTAATCCGTTTGCATTTGTTCTGTAAAGGCATGTTTCTATCAGGTTTTCAGGAAAGTCTGTTTCCTTTTAAATGGAATAAAGATAAGGCAAGACACTCGAGTCCTTTGTGGGTAGAGCCTGTAATCCTCCACATGAGGGAGGTTCTGTTTGAGGCTTTGTCTAGCGTTTTAGTGGTACAGTATGTTGCTGACTATTCTTAGCCTGCTTTGCATAGGTAATTAATTTGTCCCCTACGGTAGCTTCTCTGTAGTGATAATGCAGTAAATGCCAAACTTAGGTGGTTGTGGATGAGTAAACATAAAAGAACTAGTCATGGTATAAATGCCTGAGATGAAGAGATGGCTGCGTAGAAAGTGTTGTGCACTGACCGCTAACAGCAGGCTGTACTGTTTTCAATGTATAGTACAAATAGTTCACGCTCTGAACGATTCATAGTCCGAGCCCTGATAATAGTGAGTACAAAGAGTTCATGTCATACTTGGAAGATCTTTTTTACAGGTGTTTTCCATTTAGTCCTTGCAGTGGCAAAGTTTTGTTCACTTTTTTTTTAACAGATGAAGAAATTGAAGTTTGGAGACCTTAAATGACATGTTCCAGGATGATGTTATCAGAGCCAAGATTAGCCGTTGGGTGTCTGGTGGCTTTCCATCTTGTGCTTGTACTGCTGAACATCCTCGCGGAGAGAGCGTAGGTTAGACACCCTGAGACGTGCCAGCCCTGCGTGCCTTCAGCCTGGATGGCAGAGTGCACAAATGCCAGCTTTGCCTTTTTCCTGTGAGGGGCAGAACAGGCTGGCTGCCAGCGAAGAGAGCGGAGCTACAGATGAGAATTTGCTTGCAGTAAAGAGGAGGCCCGTTACGGAAAGGGCACTGTGCGTAATTGGTCTGAGCTGTGTGTCAGCTGTTTCCTGCTTGTATGGCATTTGATCTGCAGCAGAGATCAAGTCCTGATGACGTCGTCCATTGAAGCTTTTGCTGTTGTTGTTTCAAGGGAAGCCTGTATTACTTATTCATGTGGTTTTCAGAAGTTGTCCGGCAAGAGTATGTTTGAGGGTCGTCTTGTTTTTGTTTTTCCTTCTCTATATGCTTTTCATCTATTAGACATCCTTTTTGTTTGTTATTTCCTCAGAAGCAAAAATTTCTGGCGTTCTTGGTAGTTTATATTTTAAGACAAAAAGTTGAAAATCAACAAAAAGGCTTCTGTTGTGCGTGCATTTATTTCTTTGTGTGCAGGGTCTTTCATGCTCAATTCCTAACCATGATAGATAACAAGGCAGAGCCTAATCTAGTTGACACAGCTCTGTTGATGTTTGTAATATGGGTTTGTGTGAACTCTTATTTTAAAGTTGTTGTTTTTATGATTTAACTGGTGACTGGTCTTCTGGACTCAGTGCCCTGCTTCTTCAGGATTAAGCATGCTGCGTGCAGCTGGCTTTTCCTTGAGCCGGCCGGGAGGCAGCCCAGGGATGTGGAGGTGAAAGACCGGTCCAGGCTCACCCTTGGAAAAGTCAAAGCTCCCCAGCCCAGGGATATTTGCACAGGTGCTTTTTTGGATGTCTCACTGTTCCCAAGGGACTGCAGCCACCCGTGACCTTCAGGGAGGCTTCAGTTCACTGGCACTGGAAGTGAACCAGTGCTAATCCATGTGTCCACTGGCCAGCTCTCACAGTGGCAAGACGGTTAGCAGTTAGGGCTGTGGTTTATACCCAGCTGTCTCTTCGGAGCTGTGCCGCATGGCACCCCCGACCCAGGGGAGGTGTGCGATGGCCGTGGCAATTTGCTGTGGAACAGGGGCTGGGTGGTTACCGTCCCCACGTGGGACAGCTTTGCACTGGCTTCTGGTGCGGCTCTGCCGGAGGAGGAAGGATTGCACCCGCTGACCTGTTTGAGGTGTTTCTGGGACTGTAATAGTTGGGTGCGTTAGGTTTGGCCATATTGTCTTCATCGCTGTACCGACTTCTAGACCGTTTCCTGGTAGGGAGGCAGAGAGGGAATGATTGATTTGCATCGAGGCGTTCCTGAATCCAGGGCTGGCTTTCCTCTGTGCTTCCTCAGTGCCTCTGAGCCTCATTTTTTAGGCTTAGGGATGTGCGGAGTAAGCAGCTCAGTCAGCAACTGCCTGGGCAGAACAGGAGGCCTGTGCAGTCCTACCTACAGTATCTGAACCTCTGCTCTGAGTGGCTTTTCCCCCTGCTCCTTCCACCCCACCCCACGGTGAATAACTAGTGCAGAACCGATGGTGGTTGGGAGGCCAAGCTGGGGTTGAAAATTTTCCCACATGAAACGTGCTGGCAGTGCCAGCAGAGATGAGGGCAGGAGGAGACGGCTCTGCCGTGCCAAAGCACTCTTTCGTCTCTTTTCAGCTCTCCCTGTGAGGGGTCCTGGCTCACAGCACATAGATGCCTTGTCCAGATGTCTTGGCTGGGAAAGAAGTGGCCCCTTTTCCCTCCCAAGCAGAGCAGGGAGATATAAGAAAGCTATTGATTTGCTTGTAGCCAAAGTGAGCTGAGCCAGGCGCTGCAGTGCTTTATTGAGTCTGGATTAAGGCTTTGTTACCCACTGAAGTTTAAAAAAAAAAAAAGTAACGAAAATAAGTTGAAAGTAAAGGGTTTTTTCTGTGTTGGTAAGCAAATTGCTGGCTGGGTGTTGTTTACCTGCTGGTTATTTGCCAAGCAAATGAGAGGCAGGGACAGACGCTGAATAAAGGCCGTGCTTGCTCATCCCGTTGAAGAGAGAAGCGGTGCGGCCCTGGGAGCTGCCAGGCTGAGGTCCGGGCCGGGGAGCCCCGGGCGGGATGGCGGTGGGG
>NW_009635792.1:377-26026 GCF_000690535.1 Cariama cristata | reverse complement strand
TGGGACGGGAAGCTGAACTTTATTGCAGCCCTTTGTTCGGTCGCTTGTCCCTCAGTGGTATGCAGGAGATCTGCCCGGCTGATCTTCGCCGCTCTATTTCACTTCTGCTGGAGGAGAAACAGAGCAAGACAGCTCAGGGGCTCTTAATCTGGTCTTTTTACTGAGCACTAAATTCAGCCTTGAAGGCTTTTCCCTCTGGCAAGCAGGTATTTTTGAGGAAGAATGCGTTTTGGGAGCAGCGTAATTTATTTCCTTGGTACTCTCCTGGAAAAGTCATCAGGCTCAGCTTTGCATTCCCTTTGCTGCTGTTGCAAAATGGTACCTCAGTGCCACGCTCCTGGCACTGCCTGCATCAGCCCGGGCAGGTTGGTTAACACGCACGGAGTGATGGCTGTGACGGGTGCCAGCACGGATGAAGAGCGCTCTGGATCATGTTCAGCGTGGGGAGGTTGGCCAGAGGACTGCAGCAGCCAGCTCTGCAAATAGGATGAATTGGCATTGAGACCCTCCTGTCTGAATGTGTTAAATTTTAACTTTAGTTGTGTGGTAGGGTGTAAGCATCGGATCGTACTGAATACTTCTGTTGATCTTAAAGGCTGGAAACTCTGTTTGGTGCGCATGGTGCAGCTGGTTTTGCTTTACTTGATGGAGCTGAGAGGTTGGCCAGAATTTGTGCCTACTGCTTGTCTGAATTGCCCTGCCGAATTCATGTTGTCTTGTTTTATTTTGAAGAAACAGGGTTGCGTTGTGGCGCAGCATGAACTTCAGCTGGAGTGTGCTCTGCTTGGTGCCTGCGCGATGGCTGGTGTCACCTCATCCTCGCTTTGCTCGTGTGCGATGGCAGAAATGCTCCTTGGACTTGGAAGGGGAAAGGGGCTTTTCTGGGCATTTTTGGTTGCTAGAGAGCCATACTGATCTTTAATCTTAAGGTGCAAATTGCCATTGCAGCATTTTCCTGGGGAAAAGCAGCCTTGAGAGGAAATGGAGCTATCAATGGGCCTGGCTGGGCTTCTGGCTGAGTGTGTTGAGTGAGTTTGTGCTCTCCTTTTTGGCCATAGGCCAGGCTTCCAAAGGCAGCTTGGCAGAGCCGTGCTGCGCGCTCAGGTACCCCCTAACCCTCGCCTGCTGATGTCCTGATAAGCAAGTGCGTGCACGCCGTGTTGTGGCTGATCACGTGCGTGCTCAACCCTGCTTGCAAGCAGCATGCTTTTATGGATGTGAGTGTGTGCTGGCATTATGCAGTTTACCCGCAGACTTTGAGAATCTAACCTTGTAATTTTAGCAGCTGGCTCAGCACTGCTCCTGAGCAGATAGGCTGGTTAAAATAAATAAATAAAAATACAGGCCTGTTTCCTGTGCGTGTCAATATTGGAATAATTTTAAATGGTGTTTTCCCCTGGTCACTGACCTATAGTTTATTCCATTATCGACTGCTGGGTTACTGGCTCTTTGTATTTTGTGGCTAAGTGAACTGTAAGGCTGAAATCATTGGGCTGGGATGATGTGGCTGGGCAGGAACTGGCCTCTGGCTGACTCAGATTGGGGTGAAAGTGTACCCTCTGGCAACTCAAATACTCATTTATCTCCACCTCCCTCCCTAATAAACGGGTTAAACAACATAGCGGAGTATTGATCCTGCTTTCATCTGGCGGCCCCAGGCTGTAGCAGTTACCTTTTTTTGCTGCTTTCCCAACAATGCCATACATTTTCTCTAGAGCTCCCTCCCTCCCCTTGGTGACCTTCTCCTGGTTCGCCTGTGATGGGCTTTGCTGCTGCTGTGAAGCACATATAGCACTGGTGTCTGGCAGAGCTCGGCAGCGTCCGTAGGTGAAAGCTCGCTCAGTTGGTTTGATGCTGTGAACACCATCAACTTGACTTTGGTGGCTTGGTAGCATGCTTTTGTTCCTCAACCTCTGTTCTAGGAACTTTTGGCCTTAGGTGGGGAAGTTGGTCCTAAAATAATCATGCTCTGTTCTTTCGGAACCATTACAGGTAGACTGAGGGCTGGTTGAAGACCATGCAAACCACCCTCTGTCTTTATTGATGTTTGAATTAGTGCCATAGTTACTGGTAGATGTTCAGTGATTGCCTCCTCGTGTTCTTCCTGGTCTTGTGGCAAGTGGTGGACCTCTACTCATGCAGTGACTTGTTTAAAACTCTGATTAAGACTCCTGGAATGGCCGGCATTGCTGCTCTTAGCACGGTGCTTCCTTCTGAGAAGTACCTGAGGCATCGGACTATTGCTGGCATCCAAGTTGCCAGTGAGTGATTTGAGTCCAGCCTGGTCGGAGACCGCAGCCTGTCCTAGTTGTGCTGCCTGCTTTGCGTAAAGGCTCTGCAAACAGGAGTGTAGGGAGACAATACAACTGGAAATGGGTCCGTTCAGCTGTGCTAACACCCAGTAAACCTTCATCCCTTTTTGTACCAGCAGCCCTGGGGCACGTTACGTGGCGCTGGGGGTCTCCAGCCTATGCAGAGCCTCTACGCAGAGTTGCACGCTGAAAGGCCTTTTTTATTTACAAGGCAGGAGGGCGGTTGACTGTTTCTTTACCTTTAGATATGAATACTTACTGAGCTTGCGTGTCCTGCCTGGGACTGCCTTAGGCTCTGTAGGGGTTTTTTTGCTGCTGTAGGAAAGCGGCTTTTATACAGAAGAGCATTTTTGAGTATTTGTGTATGATCCATTCATATTTCAGGTCTAATGAGGACTTGATCTTTGTTAGTGACTGGTTTGCCTGTCTTGCTTGTGGGCTATGGGGGTGTTAAAGACCTTTTTGTGTGCTGCTGCTCAGCTTCCCAACCAGATGCATCCGTCATCTTCAAAAGAAGTGGGGGAGAAGAATGGCTTATACTTTTTTTTTTTGAGCCACTGGTATTTGGCATCCAAATAAACAGGTGTTCTGGCATGGGAGCAGAGGAGTACTTGTCTGTCAGAGCTCCTGTCTCTTATGTCACGTGAGGATCTTCGGGGAGTTTCTATCAAAGAACTGGGTTTAGTAATGATATAATTTTTTTTTTCTCTGCTAGGGAACTGGTGAATAACTGGGTTCCTAATGTCTGTGGCAGGGTAGGCTGGCGCAAGAGGTAAATGTGTCTGGAGTGCAGCCCAAAAATCACCTTGGATAGAATTAGACTCTGAAAGTAAATAACGTAGCTGCTCTGCGAATGTCCGGCCTTACGAGGCAAATGTTTGGGACTCTGTGAGTCCCAGTGTTATGTGCCGTGTTCAAATGAGGTCATGTCTGCTGTCACCGGTGGACAGATGCTGCAAGTAACCCTTCAACCTCTGAGGAACCCCAGTCTGAAAAGTTTGAGAGACCAGGAATTTTGGCACTTTGGCATACGAGATGAAATAGTTGTCAATGTTTTGTAAGCAGATCTCCCCACAACTTGATGTCTTACCTCCAAGGTTTGACCTCTAAGTCTGATCTTGTTGGTTGCTTGGTGTGGAGAAATCCAGTGTGGATGGTATGGAAAAAGCCTTCTAATACCGGTCCCCTCTTGCCGGAGCCCTGCCAGGGCTGTGTGCAGAAGACAGGCTGCTCCTCGGAAGGACCAAGACAGCAAACCTCCGGTCAGTCTTAACTTAGTTCCTTGGCTTCCAGGTGGTGCTTATTCCAAGAATAAGGCAAACGCCGCGGTGGCCTTATGCAGGGACCTCGCTGACGTCAACGTGTGCCTGTCCATTAACCTCGCTGGACTTTGGGTCAGGTTTCTTTGAGGGCTAGGCATTGACAGCAAAGAGCCGAAAGGCTAGCCGGGGTCACTCCAGTCTTTGCAGGGGTAACTCGAGCAAAGACAAGGGGCCGGCTTCGTGAGCTGAGCCTGTTGGAAAGGTCAGCCCAGATGCGATTGAAAGCAGAGGGGTTTTGCATGGCCCTCTGTCTTGAGCTTCTTATGCCAAACATCTCTTATAGAGCTGCTGATGGGCCTCTTGACATGCATCTCCCTTTAAATGTTTGTTTATCTGCGTGTCCCCAGGGCACTTTGAAAATCTCCAGGGGTGCCTAAAAGGATTGAGGCACCCAAGCGTCTATGCACAGGGTCATTGCAGCACGCTTGCTTTTATTTTGTCCTTAAATAAAAGCAGCTCCTGAGTAGATGGAAACATTAGCATGAGAGCTGTGTGCCTTTGTGTTTTAATGCTGTCTCCAAGAGCAGCTAGAGAGATGCGCGATGAGGTTCTTGCTTTAAAAGGACCTTGATCGGCAGCCTAGCTAGAGCAGCATAGGAGAGGACTTGTATGCCACTTTTTGGTGCTTTGTGTTGTGGAGTGTTGCATGCTTCAGGGGCTGCCTGTAAAATTCTTCACAACTCTTGTGACATAGAAAAATCCAGATGCAAACCCAGATTTGTAAGTTATAAGTGAATAACGTTAATTGCCCGGGAAACATTGCTGCTTGGCTTTAGAGCTCTACATAGCAAACAAAGAAACAGAAATAACAAACAGCGGCTTTACTAGGAGTAATGTGAATTTGCTTTTTATTGTAAGCCACGGGAGAACAGTAACTTTTACCTAGTGTGACCTTCTTGCAAACCACAGCATCTCCCTCACTTGCTGCATACAGTGCACATCGGTGGATGTCTGCTCCTGAAGTTGTCTGCTGTGTTCATCATGTTGATATCTGAAGTGTCTTGGTACCTTACTGACTCTTCTCCTGCTCCTTTCCTCCCCCATGCACACGCTGCTTCCGCAAAGGCGTTTTGGCACCGAGGAGAACGCAGAGGTAGCATTCAAAACGTAAAAGATTCCAGATGTGAGCATGCCTCGGACATTGCTGATGGAGGAGAAAGGTATAATCCACATAGGTGTTTACATTATGGTGTGGCCCCATGGTGTGTGTGGATAAATAGATCCCAGATAAAGTTGATTGTTTCTGTGGGTTAACTTCCTCTCTTCTTTTTAAACTGTAACTTGAAATCCACACTCTGGGGAGCGTGCAACTGTATACCTGTTAGCTGCATTCCCTGCTGTGGTGTCAACTTGATGGCTGGAGCTTCACGTTCTTAAATGTCAGCGATGAGGTGTTAGAAGTTCCCCTCTTCCTGCTGGAGGAGGTTAGAAGAGGCCCCTGAGAACCGTTTGCTGTAGGAAATGAGAATTGCCAGGCTCCTCAATTTTTATGGAGTCTATGCGATCCCTTTACCTTGTGAAGGATGGAATAATCCTGGCATTGCCACTTCAGCCCCATCCCTGGCCAGGTAGCAAAGCCTGGTCCTTCGTCTGATGCAATGATTAGCCTCTGCCGCCATGCTCTATGAAGACAGGCCAGCAGAGATGGGTTTGCTGTGAGGCTGAGCCTCCTTCCCTGTTGACGGGAACTCTAGCACTTACTTTTCCCCTAACGCTGTGCAAATCATTTTGCGACTTTTATTCATAAGGAACAGGCGAATGGTTCATATTGCACTTGGGGGAGATTGCATGCTAATGAAACAAAAAATTAGATTTTCTTTTTCTTGGTGTGAGGATTAATTTTGAGTGTCTTGAACACAAGATCAGTGTGGGAGTGAGCTAGACCAAGTTTTGTTTTTACGAGAGCTAGCTGGAAATCTCATCACTTCTGCTGATGCTGGTTCTCCTCGAAGGCTTTGTAGTGACTGTGGCTGTTACTGCTGTTGACTATGTGTTGGCTTCATGGCAGAATCGTTAATCTTTGTCGCAGTGATTTCAGTCCTTTTGTTTACCAGGTAACCTCAAAGTAAAAGACACTACCAGTGGATCTGTATCTTTTCCATTAATGTAGCAGATTCCAAAGTGCCACGTAGGGAGCGGTCTGTTCATAAGGATGCTCCTCTAAACTTCTGATGCTTCAGACAAGTCATGTGCATTGGTTGGAGGAAATTACATTGAACTCCTGAGCTCTTAAATTATTTTGGGGTCTGGAGTTAATTTGGAGCATGAAGAATGGATGTCACAACTGTGTCTCCAAGACACTGCCGGAGGCAATGAGGGTGGTTCCAGGGTGTGCAGGCAGCTCGCAGGTATGGTGATGAGCAGCACCTCTGTGCTAGCAGGGATGGAAGGGTGCCCTGGGGCGTTCCTGCTTTTGTGCGGCTGTCCAGCTTTTTATTCTCTTTTTTAAAATGAATGCTCAGAATACTCGGAGCGGTTTGATTTAAGAAGAGATGTTGAACTGAAGGAATTAAAAAAAAAAAAACAAACAACCCTCAACAGAAGATTACCTAATTTCAGGCTAGTGTCTATACCATTTCACACTCTTTTACTCCTGTCAGTCAGAGCTCTTTTTATATATACATGAATTTTCGGAGACAGACCTTGCTGTCTGAGGCTGAGGTATCTTCCTACCTACTGCAGGCTATTTCAGGGAGCTGCTTGAGGTGCTGTTTCCTCTTTTCCGTTTTCCAGCCATGGTGCTTGCATCCCTTCTGACCAGGCAGGGAGCGGAGACTTCTGACTCAGGCCTCTGAGGAGATTCCTAAAGTTGACCGGGTAAATGCTGCCACGTCTGAGCAGCTGGAGAGGGCAGGCAGAGCCGCAGACTGGGAGGGATGCGGCTGGCTGCGGCGGTAGGAAGGAGGGTGCATGCTCTGGCCGGTGAGGCTTTGGGGAGCTGGATCCTCCATCTCTGGGTTTGGTTTGATGTGAAAGGTTCAGCTTCAGGCTGTTGACCTCCCTAGCCCCGAATGAGCGGTTACTTGCGTGAGACCTTTTTCGATTTCTGTCCTGACCTGATGTGTCATGCTCTAGAGATGATGGTTTTATAAAGACGCTCTTGGGTGATGAGTGAAGTGCTCTGATACATATCCCCCAAACCTCATAGAGGGGAGTATTTTTTTGGTAGTTCTTGGCTGAAAAAGAAGTATCTGACAACTGTGTAGGAGGCTGCTGCTTATGCACAAGCATTAACAATGATAAACCTGGGTTTTTATTTGGGTTTTTTTGGTCCTTTTCTCCTCCTTGAACTCCTCTGGCCTTCTCTGCGTGTGTGTAGAAAAAATGGAGGCATAAAACCTAAGACATGGTAAATGCCTCTGTCCCAGGAGAGGTGCTGAGTGTCAGGGCAGCGTGGGCTTGGGGCTACAGCATTCCCAAATGCATCCTCTAGTGCGTTTCCCACTGAGGTGGGGCCCAGAGCGGTTATCTTGAAACAGTAGTAACGTAAATTGAATGAGTAGTCCGGTTAAATAAGTAATGAAGTTAGCAGGGAGCCTAATTAAATTAAATTCAAAATTATGTATGGCTGATGCCTTTCTAATAATTGCTGTAGGTTTGTCACTGAGGTACTCCACACTGCCCTCTTGGAGGAAGTTTCCCCTTTCTGAGATGAAGGTATTGGTACCACAGAGGGATGCATTTTACACTTCACTTTGCTTTGGCTCCTTACCGATGCTCTTGTGACAATTGCCATGTTGCTGTTCTGTTTTACTGAGATGTATGGCAGGAGTTTGGGTGATTTCAGTCCCTACTGCTTGTATGATTGATTTCCCTCCGCTTCCTACAAAGGTTTTCTGCTCTGCTCCTGCCCTCCTAGACCAGCCCTGGTACTTTTCCCTGGGTCCCTGTGCCACACCGATCTCGTAGGGACTGTCCCCTGTTCTTCCTATTCCTTTGCGTGCCTGGGAATTGCTCCTGCCTTTGTAAAGCATTGGGACCCGGCGGCACATCTGGTAACTCTGGACACAATGACTTAACCCATCGCTTTATTTGAAAGTAATCTCTTAATTTCCGTCTTTCCGGACTTCTTTCAAACAGCAGCGCTTTGAAGGTGTGTGTCAGTTTGGGGGTAAGCATTAAGCTGAGGCGGAAGAATGATTTTGAAGTGAGGGAGAGCGACTGAAATTAAAGACACTTGAGAAGACACAGCCATCACGGCTGCCAAAGGAAATTCTCCTCTCCCCAGACAGCATGCTGAGGACAGTCTCTTGCTGTCCTGGGCACCATCAGGCACTTTAGTGCATTTCAAAGATGGGTTGTCAAGGCAGAGCTGGCTCTGGCTGGCAATTACTGACCTTTGAGGTAATGTGTCCTTAATAGAAGGATGTGAGTACATCAGAGGGAGAATTATCATTGTCATAACCATCTCTTCACCTCCTTTTGAGGAGGACAGGTCTATTAAAGGACCTGTGCTCCAGTGAAACTGGCCCTGCCCCCCCAGCAGATGAACGCTGGTTTTTCTGATGGTGAGAGGAGACGTGGGGAGGAGAGGGAGCCCAAATGACCAGAGCTCTGTTGCTGGTTTATTAATTCCCACCCCTGCTGTTCATTTTGCGGCAGGGCTTATATTTTAAGTCCCAGACAGTGTCTTTGATGTGGTATTCAAGCTTGTCTGATACAGGGGCAAGGCTCTTGGGGACCCACAGGTGGCAGTGCCTTTTGGATGGGGAGACTGTTCTTCATGAATCAACCTGTGCATTGCAGAGAGACACCTGGGACAGCAGCTGTGGTGGTGAATTACAGAAGATCTTTCACATCTGGGGCAGAATCTGGTTCTTCCTTGTTGATGGACTCCCTGGGGAAACCTCCTGGTGATGAGCAGGAGGCTCTTGCACCCGGTTTTCCTCCAGGAATGACAAATGCTTTGCAGTAAGTTTCCCTGTGCTTCTTTATCAGAGAATCCGAAGGTCCTTTGCAAGCCTTTAATTAGTCCTTGATTGGCCTTGGCACCTTCATGCCCACCGCCCTTGTGACTGAGTGGCAAGACTGGTGTGCCTTGTTACCCCCTGCCCCCATCTCCCAGAGTGGCAATGTGGGAGTAGAAGGATCTTGGCCGGAGCCCTTATGAAGCCGGAGGAGTTTAGAAAACCACAGCGTCTTAGTGATTGATATAACTAAGCGACCTGCATGGGTGCAGTGACCTGAGCAGGGCTCTGCACATTTCATGCACAGTGGCTTTAAAGGGATGCTGATCATTTTCAGCATGACCTGCTAATTATTAGAGCAGATGAAAACCCCCCCCTTTTTTTTTCCTCTTTCTCTTTTTAAATCCTCCTCCCTCTGCATGTTCTCTTCTTCTCCCTGCTCCTTCCCCAAGTCCTTATCTAAGCTAATCAACATGACACAAACAGCCAAAAAAGCAGTATTCTTACAGCAGCTATTAACTAGAAAGGAGGCAGCAGGCATCTGGAGCCCCTCAGGAGGGACTCGCCTGGTACAACCCATTACTTTTAACAGCCAAAGTGAGAGCTTGCGGAGTCAGAACAGAAAAGTTTTGAGGTCCTAATACGCAGGGACCTGTATCCTACAATGCAGATCTTTAGCAAGACCTGAGTGTGGAATTTGAGTAGTGATGAGGGGCTTCCCACATATCTGATATATGTCTGATGAAAAATGAATGAATATCAATATCTACTTGTCTTTTGCTGGTAAGTTTTCAGAAGTTCAAGATGCATGGCTATGTCCTTCAAGGAGGGTCTTTCCTTCCCAAATGGCCATTTAATGTTGATACAGTGTCCCTCAGCAGCTGAAAACACAACTAGGGGACAGGAATGTTCATTTGGTGCAGAAGTAGTTTCTGTGATTGCATCAAGCTGGACACGTGTTTTTGTGTGGTGTTTTTTTTTTGTTGTTGTTTTGTTTTGTGTTTTTTTTCTCCCATATGCCAAGATTTTTCTTACCTAGAGCCATGGGGGGGATTTTCCAGTGTCCTCTGCTCTGTTTTAGATGAATACTTAAAAGTTGTGCTCGTGGTGATAACAGAGTAGGCTGAGGCAGAGGAAAACTTGTCTTACGAATGTCAGCTGTGGCGGTATGTTGGAAGGAAGCTGAGCAAATGGACACGATGTTTAAATAGTGTGTCCTGAATTGCTTTCATTTGGTTCTTATTTTGTAAGCCATTGGCTGGGTTTTGTGTCCTTTCAGAAATCAGCAGCTTCTTATGAAATATGGAGCTGTTTAAAAACAGACGGCAGCTGCTCCATCCTTGCGTCAGCAAGGACTCGGCAGAAGGAAGGGGAATGGTAGACGGTTGTTTAGCTCTGATATTCTTCCCTTCATTGCTGTTGTCGTACTGTGTTAACAGAAGGTCTGATCAAATATACACCAGGAAAGTAAGACTTAATGTTTCTTTGTTCTCCTGGAATGGTACTGGGAGGGGAGGGGGGGAATGTTTGAATGAGACTTTTATTTATGTGGTTCAGATAGCTTGGCGTTGCCTGTGTCGGTAGATATGCTGTTCTGCTCTAATTTCTTAGGCTGTTTGCTGTATTTTTAGCTGGGAAAAGTCTTTACTGAGTTGTTTGTACAAAACCTCTGCTGTGTGATATGGAAACCTCTGGGGGTGTAAATATTTAGTGGGGAGAGTATGCTCTGTTCACACTGACTTCCTAACTTGTTTTAAACTCGCTTTTAAAAATCTCAGCCAGATTATTTAAAAAATAAAGTTAAAAATGAGGAACATGGTTGCACAAGAACTGGAAAGAACCCAAATAGTTTGCTTACTGTTAAAATTGCGACATGACTGGAAACATTTGGTAAAGAAAAATTAATTGCCTGGTGTATTTGTGGTTTCCTGTTGAATCTCAATTTCTAGAGAAGGTTGAAAAACCCATGGATGTTTCCTCAGATTACTAGATAGCATTATACCTTGTGTGCATGATGAAAGACCTTCGGCAAAGCCTGCCAGATATCCATGGCTTGCTATTAAAAGTCTCTCCCATCTGGAACATGACTGTTTTCTCCTTTTTAGTAGGATAGTTTGAGTGGAGATAAACATGCGGTGAAATTTAGCTTGGTCCACTCTTTCTTCACTGGTAGAAGTCTGAGTCTAGGTACTGTCTAGGAGCATCCTGTACCTGTCCTCAAGTTAGTGATAGGGACAGGGTTTCTGAGCAGTTTCTTCGTCCTTTTGGTAATGATCTGCCAGCATGGATTTCCTTCCAATCCAAGAGTCACCTGAAGAATGATGCTTCTGTGATCGTTAACCCCTAAGTAGACCTTTTAATGAGCTTTGAAGCCATGGACAGGGCTGGCTTGTAAGGGAGGAGGAGAGGATCAAGTGGTCATTCAGCAGAGGAAGGGCTTGAATGTGGTTAAAGGTCTGCTCTGGCCCATCTCATATCACTCTTGAATAATGATCCTGTGCCTGTTGAGTTGCAAAGCTAGAGCTTGAGAGAATCAGATGGGAGAAATACCAGGGCTCCTTGGAGCCCCCCTTCAGCTGTCCAGGGGCGTGAAGGAGCTGATCTGGTATCAGCCTGGCAACTGGGGCCATGGCTCGAGAGCAGAGAATTTGTCAAGGTGAAGGTACCTGCAGACACCCTGGTGTGGCTGCTTCCGTTTCATGCCTTTGAGAGGCACCACTGTGGCCACTTGCAAAACCACCTCTGTGCAAAGCTGGAGCTCCCTTTGAGGAGCACCTGGTGGTGTCCAGGGTCATGCGTAGGAGGGGCTGGGTGGACAGGTAGGGTGATGAATGCTGCAGCAGATTGCTGAGGAACGTGGTGGTTCCCATGCCTGGAGGCTTGGGGAGCATCCAAGAGCTGCTGGATGAAACCCTGGACTGGAGACATAGAATCACACAGAATCATCTGGTTGGAAGGCACCTCTGGAGATCATCTAGTACAGCCCCCCTGCCAAAGGAGGTTCACCCAGAGCAAGTTGCACAGGATCACGTCCAGATGGGTTTTGAACATCTCCAGAGGAGAAGACATCTGATCAGAGGTTGGATCAGAGAATTGTAGCTCTCCTTTGGCCCACAGCCCCTGCCTCTGCGTCCTCGTTTGATCATGCAGAAGATGTTTGTGTATGCAAAAGTATAACTTGTGATGACACAGGGCTTGAGGTTGTGAAATCTTTGAGGCTCCTCCGGGTATTCCTGTGGGAAGGGAAGAGTTATCCCTCGGATTAACTATTTCCCCATGGAAGTTGTATCTCATTAAACAGCAGAGGTTGTTTTCTAAAGCGAAGGCAGGGGCTGTGGGGGGAGCATGATTAACCATGTAGACTGGAGACAGGGTAAAACTCATAAAGGAAAAATGTCTGTAGGAGTTTATAGCTGTGTATGAGTGTGATACAGCTTGAATTTGAAATCGCTGACTGAGATCAAAATGAGCTACTGTGAAGCTACACTGCTGTCAGGGAGCTGAAAGCACCTTTTTGAAATAAATGTTGGCCCCACAACTGCAGGCACTTGATGTCTGAGAACATGCATAGTTACTTAAAATCTGCTTCTGCTTGCTCTGAAAAACAGTAAAGCGTTGGGTTTTTTGATGTAATTTGAAATAATGAAAAACTTTTTAAATAAGTAATGCTCATCCAATCCTTTAGCTTTCTGGAAGTCCTCCATCCAGTTTTGAATGTATGTGTTTGCTCTTGGGCTGTTGGGAGTTAAATTTTTGCTCTTGAGTCAACTGTGGAAACGGTCTTCATTTATCACTTCCCAGTTTAGCTCCTGTATTAAAATTATAACAGGGCTGGGGTTTATTTTTGTCTCATGTACGTTTATCTCCTGTGTATCCTTGTGTCTATTATTAGAGTCCTGCTCCATTGCTAAATGGATTGGCCAAGCTCTTGGGGACAAAATATCGAAGCATATGACTAGTCTGCAATACCACTCAGCCGCTCTGCTTTTGCAGTATTTGTAGTGACTGGGTTTGCCCAGCATTTGTCATAGCTTGCTTATTTTAAACACTGAGGATGCAGTGGGCAGAGCCAGCAGATAGGAGATCTTAAATGGCATATCAGTTTGTAAGTGGAAGGAGGGAGGAGGTGGATGTGGAGGGGAGGTTCCAGCTGAAAATAAACAGAAAACAGTGGTGTGTGTTTGGGAAGCATCTGAATTGCATGACCAGGGTACAACCCTCTTCTAGTTGTGCTTTTTTGTTGTTGTGTTGTTGTGTTTGTGTGTTGTTTTGTTTTGTTGTTGTTTTTTTTTCCTTGACAGGATATTTCTGTTTCAGACTGCAAATAAGGGAATGTTGAATCCTCTGAAAGAGGACTGGTGTGGTAGTTGGTTGGCTATGGACTTACCCCTTCCTGAATTAAAAAACAGATTGGAAACTTTTGATAGGTTTCAGCCTTGTTTCAAAACCCCAGTGACTACCACTTCTGGCAGTTGGTGGCTGGACACTTGTCCTCAAATCCGTACCGAGCTCTTTGACTTGCACAAGTGTGATTTGTACTTCTGCCGATCTCACTCACCTCCCGTTTCCACATCCAGCCTGAGCTAGCTGGTTTTTTTGGTCTTCCTGGGATTTGCTCCGTTTTGTAACTTAGCTATTGAATGTCTTAACCACGGTCTTGCTTTGCTTGCAGGGTCTGTTTGTCCGTATGGCCTCGTATATTTTCTGCAGCTCTCTCCCAAGTCTTAGGAAGATACTTAGGGTTCTGCACTGTAGTGTGCTTTTCAGAGGACTAGCTTTTGATGCTTTTAAAATTTTTTTTTACGTAGCCTAGGCAGTGCCTTTGGCAAGGACTTGATCCAGAACTCACTGGAACAGTTAGAGAAGGCTCTTACTGGTATGACACGGCTTGGGATCAGAGTCTTGATTTTGTTTTTATTTCCTTCTAATTTGTTTCTCTAAATGACGTAACAAAATACTTCCTGTGCTCCCCTGTGGGGTTTTTTGTTCCCTTTTAAGCTATCTTCCTAATAGTGCAGATTTTCTCCTGTCATGGCTACTTACGATGTGCCAGTTCTGGATGCGTTTAACCTTGTTTCTGCTTTGCTGACGTGGGCTGGTTGTGTGCACAGGATACGCTCTGCTGCTGGACTTCTTGATCCAGTTGGAGAGACGCTGCCTGGGAATGCCAGCTTTGGCACAGATCCTTGAAGGAGTTGTCTTTTTCCACCTCCTCCCTTTGTGTTCCTCATCCAGCAACCTTTGGTTCCTACGTACATGCCACGTGCTTCCTTGTTTTGTCTGTGTTAGCAGCATTTTCTGATGTCGGAGCCTGTTCCTAAAGACGTGGCTTGGCCCACGTGAAGCTTTTTCTCTGCTGCAGGCTCCGCTAGTAGAGGCAGGTGTACCCGGTGTGTAGTTTTACCTGGGGCTGGGAGTGTTTTTGAAGGCTCTGGCTTGTGGAGCAAGAGGGTGGTTTAGCCGTGGCCATGCAGCTGTGGATGTAGGAGGCCGGGAGCTGTGTGGTAGGAGCAGTGCATCGACTGAGTTGCCTGAAAGATTTGCTACTGTGGCCACAAAATTACTTGGCAGGTGGGGGAGAGCTGGTCAAACCAACCTGCTTTCACTAATTGTCAAGCTTTTGCATCTTTTTTTAATTTTATTTTATTTTTTATTAATTTTATGGACTTTAATGCGTGCTTGACTGAACAGTTTAATTAGTTGTGGGAGCTGCTGGAGATAACTTACTGGGATTGTCTACAAACCTCACTGCCCTTTTCACGTTTGGCGTAGCAGAGTCGCTGTGAGCAAGCAGGCAGGAGTGCCCGTGAAGGTAGCCCAGGTACAATGTTATCACCAGAACAGAGATGAAGGTGCCTGTGCAGTTGACTGGTGTGTAGGCTGGTGGGAACCAGTCTCTGATCTGGTACCCATCCTGGGCAGGCTCTTTGTGGGGACAGGGTGCACCTTGAGCAGAGCAGGATCCAGCCACATGCTTGAGCTTGTGCTCGTTGGGGATGTCCATGCACCCTGTGGACCCACCTCTTTCATCCGGGTCACCTTCTTGCATGCCTCTGTTGCAGGGAAGACCTTACACATCCCTTGCCCCATGAACTGCACTCTGTTTTGGTAATCTTTGGATCTGCTTCCCTTCCACCTGCCACCCCAAAATGTTTCTGTGGCTGTGAAACTGCTTACAGGAGGAATACTAGCAGCGTTGTTAAAATTATATGGGCTTTCTAGAAATGTGGAGGTTTGTCATGGTCTGCCAGCATGTGTTCAGAGGCTGCTAACGGGTGATGTTCTTGGAGACTAGGCTTGAAATCCTGCTCGCCGTGCAGTGAACGGAGGCTCGCCTTTGCAGAAGCTGGCATTCGGTCCAAGTTCTTCTCCTGCTCTCATCAGGAAATTTGTCATGTCTGCATCCCTTGCCATGGCTGAGCATGTGCTTTCCAGACCACAGGAACTACCTGGGTGGTGGTAGAGGAGCTGTAGGTGGCTGCAAGTGGCTCCTTCTCCACAGGGCGCAGAAGCGAAGACCCACCTTGGAATAACAGAGGTTATAACAACAAGGTTCTGGCTTGTGGTTCCAGTTTTATTAGCAGTGACTAAAATTGGCTTTCTGATGTCCTTTTGTTGTGTTCATGGTGATTTTTCTGTGGTCAGATCTGCCGCCTTTCTTGTTTTGTCCCTGTGCCTGAGTGGATTGTATTTGGAGCTGACTTCCATGCTACAGTCTGCTTCGTCCTGACACCCAGCGTTGAATGCATCCTGGTTGTGCAGTCTGTCCAGAGGCTGTACATGATCGAGTGTACAGTTAGTCGGTTTTGAATTGTTAAAGGTCAAGGATATTATTGCAGAAGGTTAATTTAAAAAAAAGCATCCTGTGAGAGGTGCTGTTGGTTATTTTCCTTAAATCCTTAGATTTGGGGTTTGAGAGGAAAAATTATTAAATGATGTCTTAAAGCTGAGTAAAGAAGTCAGTATTGAATGTTTTAATGTCTTACAGATGCTGTGGGGTTGCAGGGTTTTATTTTAAATTTAACAATGGGAGTTGGAGTTATTCCAACACTGTGAAGAATAGTCTCTTTAATTAAGGGTTTAAGCTGGAAGAGCATGTATAGTGTGATGCCATTTTAAAGTTTCAGCGGGGCTTTGTAGTTGTAACTTGTTATTCCCCATCTTGGATCGCACATCTGTGCGTCTGGGGTCATGGTGGGGATGTTCCTTGCCTGGAGAAGGGAGGTTGGCCTGTGTAAGGGTAGCAAGGTTTCTTCAGATGTTTTAGCTCTGACTATTATTTTCTCTTTCCTGTGGCTCCTGATGCCCACTTTGAAGGTGCCACTTCTTTGCAGGCAGGTACATGTGGTGCATTACACTCAGGAGGAAACATCAGCTTTGTTTTTCCCAAATAGTTTGTTGTGTGGGGTTTTTTTTGTTTGTTTTGTTTTCAGGTTGGGGATAGGGTGTTTTGTGGCCATGTTCGTACATGTCATCTTGGTAAGGAAATTGTGAAGGAGGCTGTGGGGCATGGGACAGGAGGCTGGGATCAAATGTGGTCTGCTCAGGAAGACATCCCCGAGGCCCCCTGAGGTTCCACTGGCGTAGCGGAGTATGAGATGTAACTGTGTCTGCGGCATTCAGCAGGGCAGGGCTCTATCCCAGCCCTACACAAGTTCCTAGGTTTCAGTTCTCTGTGGCTTGTTTGCCTTTTACTTACTGACGTGGAACCCAGAAAATTGGCCATTGAAAATAAAAAATAAATTATTATTCTCCCCTAGAAAATACAAGTGTTCCAGGCATGTGTCCCTGAGTTGTCATCTGAACAGCATGATGAGTTTTAAGGTGATGTCTCCTAACTTCAGCCCGTTCTCAGCTCGCAGGACTTGTGTAGATGCTCCATGGTGGTTCTGGTTTTCTCCCCCATGTGTGGCTCTGCGGTAGCACGATGTGCATTTAATTATCGGTGGCAACAACTGCTACTTTTGGCCATCTCAGATGCTTTGCCATAAGAACCAGCATCTGCCGGGGTTTGCTGCATACTGGTTTGTGCTAAGGCAATTGCTTGACTCTCTTTGGGTAGTTACTGTGAGAATTAGGCTCTTCTGTGACGTTAGGAAGTGCAGCCTCGTAGCAAAGGCTGAGCAGCTGCAAGCCTGACAGGTACTAAGGAACCTTTATGGTTTGCATTTAGTGTCTCCTAGTATGTTTATCCCCATAAAATAATTAATTGGACTAGAGCTCCAAGCAATGTTATCATCTTTGCACATTAAAAAAAATCATAATCATGCTCTCTGACTTAATGAGATTTAGAAAGAAACGTTCTTTTTTTGTTTGCCTTCTGGTTTTCAAGTGTTAAAGACTCCCATGGGTCGTGCATTTAAGCCTTTTCTTGAGATGCCTGTGTGCGGAGGGCTGGGTCACCAGCCACCAATGCAGAGTCGGAGCCTTCGGGTTTCCCAGGGCTGTTGCCAGACTTGGAGCTGGATTGTGAACGTTGGCAACACTATTTTGAGCATTGAGAAGGGAGCTAACTGTATTTTTGTGATGGCCTTGGCTCTGCTATTTTTTATTTTTCTCTTTAATTTCTATTGTTTTCTTTGCTTATTTGCTAACTTGCAAAATTCAGTAAATTGCGAAGGATCTCCAGCCCCTCGGGATGAATTTTACTCGGAGCTGCAGTGAGCCAGCACATGGCAGTGGCACTCGCTGGGCTCCTACTCGGAGGTGTAGATGAGGCTGGTGTGATGGACCTGCTGGCCTTCAGGTGGTCAGGGTCTGTGCCAGGGTGTGGAGATAGTGGGGTCATCCTGGGCAGCTTTGTGTATTAAGGGTAAATGTGATCTTCACATGATCTTGGGAGCTGCTGCGTGTTTGTGTTAGCTGCTCATTTTAGTAGGATTTGGTTGAAACTCGATCACGAGGCTCCTTAACTTCAGCAGTCTTCACTACATCATTGGCTTGAATGATGTCTGGAGTGTCTTCTGCTGTGAGTTTTGTTGCTGGTCCTCAGTCTCACTGGGGTGTGCTAGTGCTTTGAACTCATTCAGCTGCAGAATAAGCCCAAACTGTGCGTGGGCAGTGTGCCCTACACTGCGACATGGGCACAGGGTGTCTCAAGCGCCGTTAGCTCTCCAGGACATCCCTGCAGTGCTATCCTGAAAGGACGGGTGAGTTCTCCCAGGACTTGCTGAGAGAGGATTTGTAAAGCATCTTGCTTCCCTGCAGCTTTGCAAATCACGCATTGGAGCCCCACAAGCCTCATCACTGCTTGCACGGAAGGGCAATGACAAAATTGCATGCACAAATGTTGTTTTGCTGTCTGTTTTGAGCTAGGCTAGCTGAGAGGAGAACCTTGTGCGCAGCTTGCTGGAGTGAATGCAGCAGAGCGAACGTACCTGCTGAGTAACAGACAAATAAAGCTGGAAAAACCCAGACATCGCGCCGAGTCTGTGGCAGTTACTGCAGATGCTGCCTGGTGAGAAGTCAACGAATCCATTAAGTGGGAAACGGTCCCCGTGTGCTGTCCTCAGGAAGAGGAGCATCCCCTGCACCAGCACCCGGTGACCCCGGACCGTACATCTGGGTGACGGCGCAGGAAGGAAATGGTTAAAGGGGGGGAGAGGTTGTCGAGTTGGGTTAGCCATCAGATAGCTAATATTTTAGAGGTTTTTCAGAGCTAAGCTATAAAAAGGCCGTAGCAGTATTTCAACTCGCCCATTGTCTGCTGGAAGCCAGCCAGCGTTGCCATGCCGACGAGGAATTATTACTTGCTGCCAGAGCTGGAGGAAAAGCTCATACTTTTGGCTTCAAAACAGGAGGGGTGGACTTATGTAATCCACTGTGTTTATAGGCTGAGACTGGCAGGAGCATTGAGAAATAATTACAGGCTTTCCATTTCATTTCCAGCTTGGTTTTAAGGCTGTGTGGCCTCTCTTTATTTATTTATTTTGAAGTTGAGAGAGTGGCTGCTAAAGATGCAGGAGGTGATGCGGGGATGCTGCTAGGTAAGTACCCCCGCTTCCCTCCCCGGGCTGGCTGGGCTGCTTTTGTTTTGGTGGCGTTTTGTCTGGAGAGCTAAACTAGGCCACGGCAGAAAGAAGTTGCTTTGAAAAACTGGGACTTGGCCCGGCGACACAGAAGCAGTGTTTAGTGCTGGAGGCTGAGAATACACTTTTGTGGTTGCCTGGAGGTGGCCGGCCGATTGCCGACGGAGGTGAAGTGCGAGGTTTTGCGAGCCCCAGCTGCTTTCTGAGGTGGTTTTATCCCTCCAGCCCTCGTTGGCTTGGAGTGTGTATTTTTTGAGGGAGGGTAACAACAAGGAAAAAGGAGAGAAAAAGTTTTGATTTGGCTTTTTTTTTTTTGTTACTGTGTGGTGGTGTTTTTTTTTTTTTTTTTTTTTCCCCTTGACATCTTGGTCTCTCGCGTTGCTCTGTCGGCTGGAGAGGGATTTGTCAGTGTGATCAAAGCAGTTTTGCTGATGTTTCGTGCTTTTGAGAGGTGAATTGCAAAGTTTAGCCTGTAATTAATGTGGGTTTGTTTGACCAGGGAAGAGTCAGCAGATGATGCTGTAATTTGGGTTTGCCTGAAAAGCAGTGCGCGGTGTGTTTTGACTTCGGTCAGGCCAGTGGGAGTTTGCAGCTGCTGTTTTTGTGCTGGCTGTCGCATAAAGGGGGTTATTGCTGGTAAACGCTGCTCGTAAAACTTTGAGATCGGGTGGTTTTACTGGTTCCTGAGGGTCGTGGTCGTGTAGTCCTGGGGAGGGTGCTTCTGGTGTGGTGGGAATCCCTTGGGTGCTGGAAAGCTGCAGCTGAGGAGGGGGATGCTGCGGGTGGGACGGGAGGGCTGGCACGGGGCAGCGTCGGTGCCACCTGAGCGGGGCTGAGCTGTGCCTCACTTCGTCGTGCTCATTTGTTCTTCCGTAAATGAGAATGTTACAGCTGTGACTTCTTAAATCTCTCTGACATTGGGTGTAAAGCTCCTAAGAGTGGACGAAGCCCCTTTTTGGAGGGGATATGGAGAAGAGTACTTTGATATGCTGCAAACTTGCTGTGGAGGTTACAAAGGCTAGAAGCTGCAGTGTGCTGTGGTGTTTTTTTTTTTGTGGTTTTATTTTTTTTAAGTTTTCCTTGGTTGCACAGTGTCCTACCAGGGAGTTACGTTTGTGCTAATCTGACTTTTTGCCATTGTTGTATGGTGCGTACGGATTAAATATCCCTACTGCTGTGCCAGGCTGCTCTAGAGAGTGGAGTCCGGTGTTGGCTAGCATGCTTAACCTCAGAGATACTGCGCTTTTCAGGGACAGTTACAGTCCTGTATTACAGATTTGAGCCCTAACTTGAAATATAGGGGTGCTTCAGCGGGACTGATGTGCATGAGGAGTTGTTGAACGCACACTGCCGAAATAAACCCCTTTTTCCACAGTTCCTCATAGTTAGGGGCAAAAGGCTGGGAGAGTGGTGGCATGCTTCGAGTGGGGAAGTGTCCCTTGAAACAGCAGGCTTGACTGGCGTTATCAGACACACACGGGTGTGTTATACAAAATAATTCAGTAATTTAATGATCCATAATACTGCTCTAACTCCTAGCACAGATGCTGTTGGACTCAACATGAGTTAGATTTGTTACTGCGAGGCTTTTTTTTCTTCCTCTGGGATTCATGCCAAGATGAGCTGTATGTTCTGTTCTTAAAAGCTATGAGTAATGTATGTGTGAATCTATAACATAAGTAATACGCGTATATAAAATGTGTGAGTATGCAGGATTCGTGTATCCTGCATCTACAGAGCGCCGCACACATGCTATATGTGCGTTCAGAAATAGGGTGCGATACGTGTCTGGGCAGAATTAACGACATGCCTTGCAGTTCCTGCTCACTGCAGAACCCCGTCTGATGGCCTGATCCCGAAGAGCTGAACCGAAATCCCATTGCCAGCTATGGTTTGCCATAATTAAAAATTGCTCTTTTGGAGGAGTTACAAATTAGAGAGACCTGGAAGTCCCTCCCTGCACTTACAGGGGAAGTCAGCCTTAATGAAGACAAGAGGAGATGCTTGTGCCATAGCCTAATGTTTCCTGAGCAGTCGGTGGAGTAGTGGGGTGTCTGGGGGGGCTATGCCTTGGAGCAGGGGGTACAGGGGGTGCTGGAGGTCCCATTCTGCACCGCCCCGGGTAGGTGCCGCTCCGAGAGCTGCTATACAAGTGATGGACTCCAAGGCAGGCCTGCTGCTTTCAAGGAGATTTTTTTTTTCTTTTTTAGATGAATAAAATGGGCTTTCTCTCATAAATTTTTTTAATGTGAAAAATGAGAAGGTGGCAAGTAGCCAATTCCTCCGCCTCCCTCTTCCCAGCTCCGATGAGGTCATTGCCTCTTAAAAGTTTATACCACGCACTGGGACATGGCTGGAGGAGCAGGAAGGCAACAAATGTCTCTCTCGGGGCGGGTGGGAGTGATGACCACCAGTCCCTGAAATATTAGCGAGCTGTAAGTGATCCCTGAGCAGGACTTGTGAGTGGGGAGAGAGCCTGGTACAGCTGTCTGCGAAAACCTTGCAGGATGCAGATCCGGGTGGGAGCGAGCGCCCTGGTCCCTGAGATGCTCCAGGTGGAAGGTGAGGCGGGACCTGGACTGCTTCGGATGGAGGTCCAGGGGGTGGTTGTGCTCCTCAGTGGGCTGCCAGGTGGACGGATTGGGCATGTGCTTAGGTGAAACCGGATCAGCAGCAGTTCTGGCACTTCTCAGCTGAGCTTGCTCTTATGTCCCTTTACTTTTCCTTGGGAATTTCCTCAGTGCTGTTTTTGCAACAGGGTTGTGAAAGTTCATGACCCAATGAAGGATCTCTCCAAGACCTTTGTGTCCCTGGCTGAGTGGCTGCCTGGAGAAGTTGGGTTTTTTTCCCTTGAGCACCATGCCGAGCTGCTTGTGGATTCCTCAGCTATTGTTTTCTCCTTGTCTGACCTCCCCCCCGCCATCCTGATTTCACTTTCCACTGTAGTGGAAGCGATACGGAAACGGGAACACCCGGCCCATGGGATGGCTTTCCTAGAAGCTACAGCCCAGGAGTGCAGGTTTTGAGGGCTGTGCAGACCTACCCTCCTCCTCCTCCTCACAGCCTCTGCTGGGTGCTTGGGGATGGTGGCCTGGACTGTCTGTGGCTTTAAGGCAGGGCACTGGCCTGAAACAACTATTTCAGGGGTGCTGTAATAAATTAATTATTGATGGTTTCTCAGAATGTATTTACTGCTTTGTGCCTTTGTTGTGACTCTGATTTTGGCTAGAGTTTACTGTCCCTTCTAGAGATGGTCAGGAAGAGGACACTTTATGCATCTTTTGCTCTTCTTGTCTCACTGCCCCATCGTTGCTCTGGGGGGATGCAATGGGCTGAGTCTGTTCTGCATGATCCCATCCTCAGAGCTGGCCCAAAGGTCTGTAGATTGTCAGTGAATTTGTACGGTAGTCTAGAAATCAAATTGTTGCTGCATCAGAAAAAGAGGAGTTTGGGGTGGCAGAAGGTATACAGATAGTAGAGGGAGAAAGCAAGAGGGATGGACTTTTTTTTTTTTTTTTTTAAAATACCTTTGAAAAGACCTTGGCAGCAAGCACGGCACTGGGTAGGAGCATGGGTTTGCTTTTACAGGTTCGTTCTTCCAGTATCCTTGTGCTGTAGGGTGCTGTATGCAGCCATCCCTCACCTGTCAGCAGCGAGTTTCATAGGTGAGCAGCCACTTCCACCATGGCTTATACAAAGTGAATCTAGGAGGAAGCTGTGGAAAGGTTAAGAAGTGGGAAGAGGATGGGAGGAGGCAGTTGAGATGTCATCTGTGACCTTGGAGGTTTCTGAGCAGAGAATAAACACCGAGGCTGGCGGATCAGCTAGCATCTGCAGTGCTTTGCAAGGACACTAAAGATCTGAGGAAAGTCTGGGAGATGCTTCCATTTGCTGATGCAGGGCACTGACATCCTTTTTTTAAAAAGAAAGCTAGCAGGTAGCTGTTCTATATATAAATGAGTACCCGCGGGCCCTGGGAGTACCAGTGTCAGCAGCCGAAAGCTTCCCCGCGTTGGCTTTGGTCTTGTGCAGGTAGATACAGCTGTGATCTTCCCTGGCACCAGGGGTGGAAATGAAGAAGTGCAGTTGGAAGTTAGTAAGAGAGGGGACTTGAGGAGGGGTCCGACATGCTGCTGTGCTTTTAGGTACAGACTTTTAAAAAAAAAAAAAAAAAAAGACAAACCTGTAAAATTACTGTTCCATCGCAGCTTGTCCATTCTGTGGAAATCATTTAAGCATCCTGGTAATTGCAGCTGCTGTTGTGCTGCTGCACCGCAATGGTATCTTCTGTTCACTTCTTTGTCTTTCTGCTTCTCCTTACCAACCCCGTTGATTTTTATTTTTTTTTCCCCCCCTATCGACACGGTACAATCACTCCTTGTTAGCCTATCTTGCTCTTTCCTCTTTCAAGGAAGGGAAGGAGCAGGGGAACTAGATCTGATAATTCCAGTGAGTAGAACTGTTCCCCTGAGCCCTTTATAAAGAAATAAAAAGGCTCTCCTTCTCTCTGCTTCTCTTTGAGTACAAGCACTTTACCCTCTTGGATTCCCTGCAGGCTCCTCATACTGCTAAAATTGAAACATCAAGATGTCTGAGGCAGCAGGAATTACCATCAGTGTTTTGACACCTGGAGGTACAATTTCTATTAGCTTTTATATAAAAACAACACCAGTTTTGCCAACAGAGTTCTCGTTAAATAATGCATGAAGACCCCGCTCCTGACAGTAGGTATTTCTCTTTCACTTTGCTGGACTCTTGGATAATGGCTTAATTTTTGTGACCGTTGGTGGAAAAAGATACACACGCTCGCACACGGAAATATATATGCAGACACACATGTGCTTAACTCCTGGGCAGAGAGTCAATTACCCCGTCTGCTAATTAACATGGAGAGATGGGGGAAAGCAATTTAAGGTTGGTCTGTTGAGAAGGCTTGGGTCGTTTTATTTTTTTGGAAGCAGCAGAATGCAGTCTTCCTGAGACCTTTGGTAAGTAAGACTGCTTATATGTGATTTAAGAGAGACCGTAGGAGGGTCTGTGTACCCCCGAACGGAGATGAGCGCAGAGTCATCAGAAACAAAAAATGGGTAACTTGCGTTTTTGCCTAGATGAAGCTTGGCATCAAGCATATGCTCTGTGCTCGCTTTTGGGGGAAATGAAGTGAAACAGAAGGGCACAGCATGTGGATGTGACTGCTAATAGTGAGAATCAAAGTACAGTTTTGACATTTCTAACCTAATAAGTGGTGCTGCGTGTGAGAGCCTGCTTATTTTCCTTTTCACCATGAGATGCTTTGACAGAGGAGTAAAGTCCCATTTTGACATTTCTGTCATTTTAACTAAAGAGAGAGATTACAGTAAATTGGATTAAGTGAAAATCTTCTTCAGATGTTTGTGGTTTGGGCTGATTTATGGATAGATGTCATTTGAACGTCATTCTGCATTTTTTAAGCATCTGCTTGATGGTTGCTTTAATGCTGTTGCTGCAAATAGTCCACGCAGAGGAGGGAAAGCTGAGCAAGAAGCAGCTCCCCATGACAGATCTAACGCTGGTGTGTGGCACGGGGACAGCAAAACGCTGTCCTTCTCGTGTTCCCAGCCACATAGTGCCAGATTCTGTAACGGCTGCTTGCTTCTTATTTGAGTTCCTGTTATTGAACTTTGTTATCTTCTGCTGAGAGTAGTTCAAGTAGGCTTTTCTAAGTATTTTTCCCATCCTGGAGAGAGATGGTTCAGCATGCACATTCCTGATTGTGCACTTGGCAAATCTTGGGTTGCCCGTTCCCCTGCGACCAGCGATGACGTTCTTCTTGGTTACGCTCGTGCGAAGTCTCAGTCTTGGCCACCTTGTTGCAGAGTCCTTCGCTTGCCATGAGAGTGTGTGTGCGTGTGTGACTTCTCCAGAAACCAAAATACTCTCATGAACATGTGCTGGCTCACTAACATTAGCAATGGCATGTGAAAATACTTTGTCCATGTACTGATATTTCCAAAAGATTATGTTGAAAGTTCTTCCATTAAATTAAGTGTGACACTTCTTAAATATACATGTCCTTCATGGCTTCCTCCAAGCTATTTAGAAGCTGCTGGTGCCATTTGGAAAGCTACATAATCTCTTGTGGGTGATGATGTAATCAGCACTGTAATCAAATCTGCTAATGATGGAGTAGTCCACTGTTGCCTGGTACAGTGATTAGTGGGATGAGATTGAAGTGTTTGTGCAAATGGTGATGGGAAACTGGGAAGTCTGCATCCCTGAATTGTGTTATTTGCATATAAAGGTTTTAATTTCCAGCACAATTTTTGAAAAATACTTCTGATCCATGCTTAAAATCACTAGATTTGGGTCTAGGTGTAGGGGCTTATGCATTTCAATTGTGGTCTCTGAAAGTTTATTTGTACGTTTAGTGCTGGTTTAAAGTTTTGTACGTACATCAGGAGGTGTAGGGTGGTTGTCTGCCAGCTTGGCTCCTGGACCTGCCTCTGCTCTGCCCCAGGCAAAGGCAGCACTGGCCCACGGGAGTGTGTGGCTGGGGCTGGGAGCGACAATATAAAAATTGCCCTTAATCTTCTGAAGGGGTTGGATGTGTCCATATCGAATTTTTTTTTTTTTCCTCTTTATTTTTATTTTTTTTTAAACTGGAGCAGGAAGGCGCTGCCCAGATGTAAGTTACAGGTACAGAGAAGTACCATTGGAAGCAGAGTGCATCAAATCCCGACTTCTCGGGGTGAGTCACCTGGTGATGCTTCGCATCCAAACTGTCCCTCCGAACTGAGCCCCCCTGGTCTGATTTGCAGTGTTTCAGCGTTGCCTGGGTTTTCCTGTGCCGTTGTTGACACCAGGGTTGCACTGTTTCATTTTCTGCATCTGTGCTCCCCCTCCGTGGTTCATAGCACGCATGCAGTTAAAAGATTTTGCCTTTTACCATGTGAGCGTTTTGTGCCTTCCTAGTGAGTCAAAGTGCAACTATTAAAGTATTTTCTTAATAATAATAATTCTTAAAATTATTTTCTGTGATATGATTATTAGTGGAAGATCACACTACTGAGGGAAGCTAAATTTGTAATCCTGCTTAGTGGC
>NW_009635792.1:0-346 GCF_000690535.1 Cariama cristata | reverse complement strand
TTACCCTAGCTGAGTAGCTCTCGTTGCATAAGGGGCAGTGACCTGAAATCATCTTTTTAAACCAGCGGACAGGATGCCTTTCCCTTTACCGCTTTGTGCACATGGGTGTGATACAGACTTTTTAATGGTTTAAAGTTTAACCGTTTTACTCTGAAATCTGAACACCTACTGATAACTAAACTTTAGATTGGTCTGCTGAAGCAAACAGCGGTGCTGCAGGAGGTAGGTTATTTTAATGCGTCAGTCTATGTGTTAAACAGACTTCCCTGCATCCCCTGCAGCCTGGCTTGCTTTTCAGGATTGCTAAGAAGTATTTACAGAGGTTACCTGACACGAATGGAGGAGC
>NW_009635791.1:0-4845 GCF_000690535.1 Cariama cristata | reverse complement strand
TCATCATCGGGAAGAGCAATATCGGTTTTATATATATTTCTGTTATTAGTAGTATTAGTTTTGATATTATTTATACTCTTTTCACTGTTATTGTTTTATTAAAGTTTGTTTTAAGTTTCCAGCCTTTAAATCTCTCTCCCTTTTCTCCTCTCCTTCCCCTTCTGGGAAAGGATGGGATTAACAGAGAGCACCTGTGCTAGGACATTGGTTTATTTCTTAATCTAGGGCACAATAAACTGCAAATTTTAAGTCATTCATAAGGTAGGTATGCTTTGCCATGGCCTACAGAGGATTACTGAGGTTTTAGAAAGGGTTATTTTGATGGTAGGTTTGGGGGGGGGCGGGTTTGTGGGATGACTCAGCTAGTCTAATTTGCTGAGAGTAGCTATTGAAATGCAAATAATTTATTTGAACTTTAGGGATAAAGCTATTTCCAGAAATTCTGACAAGGAAAACAAGGGACGCAGTTGTGATGTGAGCTGGGCTTGGTTTCTCTGTTTCTCTCTCCCTCCCCCTCCCATTTTTTCTTTCTTTGCCTCTTTCTTTCTCTCCCTCCTTCTTCTCTCTCTTTTTCTCCCCTCCCTCCCTCTCCCCTCCTTCCCTTTCCCCTCTCTCTCTCTTTCTCCCGTTCTTTCTTCTCTGTTTTTAATGTCAAGCTTAGTCCTCAGTGCTAGCACATGTTTTCTTCAAAAGGCAACTATAAATCACTGTATTTTGTATTCATCCAGCATTCTCTTGCACGGAGTTTGTCAAGTAGGATGCTGAGTTGGCCCATTGGAGTGACCAGAGCAGTGATGGCACTGCAAGTGCAGCCACTTGCTGTTAACTGAGAAGGTATTTGGCTCAGCTGTGTTCCTTCTTAGATGCAAGCCCGTGACAAAGTTAGTGGCATTTGGTCAGGTTTTCCCTGTCAATACTGAGACAGAACTGACTTTCACATTTCTCTATTCCATTCTGTTCTATTCTATTCTATTCTATTCTTCTAACACAAAGCAGTCACCAAAAAGAGGGAGATTCTTCTGAAGGACATAATATATTACATGAATTCAGTGTTTTTTACTTTGACTTTGTTTCTCACCATCCAAATCTATTTTGATTGGCAATAAATTAATTTTCCCCAAGTCAAGTCCATTTTGCCTGTGACAATAATTAGTAAGTGATCTCCCTGTCTTTATTTCAGCCTGCAAGCTATTTCGTCATCCCCTGTTCTGTTGAGGAGGGGAAATGAGAGAGTGACTGGATGGGCATCTGGCAGCCACCCAAGGTTAAACCACCACAGAGCACTTCTACTAGGAGTTCTGCTTTTATTTTTAGATATAGGAATATTTGCCAATTGAACATCACACCATGCTAAGTGTGGACATACAAGTTGTCATCCTTGTGTAAACAGATTGTTTGCTACCAGTGAGAATCAATGACATCATGCTGTGCTCCGGGATTTCTTTTGTTTTATGGCTTCAAAGTTTCAGCAGAAGCTTCATTGTTTTTCTAAAACTGTTGTATAGCTCTGAATAACATCCTCCTTTAGGAGAAATACTTATTGTACAGAGTTAGACATCTATCTTATTATTTGTGCTCTGATTGCAAGCTGAGTTCAGGACCATGCCCTGCTTTGCTGCTCATATCAAGAGACAGCCCACAGCTTGAGGAGTACGCAAGGCTGTGAAGGGCACAGCTAATGAGTTATATTAATACAGCATGAGAGCCTGCCTCCTGCCCTTTGTTTGGAAAGCGTACTTTTGGAAGGGCAGATGGTGGATAGTAGACTTCGATTCCTGTGGGAGTTTGCTGCCTGTATGTACTTGAGTAGTGAGGCTTGATCTGCAATGTGGGTTAAATCTCTTCCTAGGGAAAACATTTTCCAACATCAAAGTTACACCTTTTACCCTGAAAACAGCTCTGCTGTGCTTCTGGAAACAGTTTTCTCCTTGGGAAACTTTTGGAATCCGATGTCGCCTACTAGCGAAACCTACAGGTTGTGCAGCCTGGCTTTTAAAGCCTAAATAAAAATAAATGCCAGGGTGCTATGAGTATATTTAAAGCCAGCACTTTTCTTCACTGCTTGAGTGTCCATATAGTAAAATGTGTGCTTGTGTTATTTTCATCAGCTGGATTTCTTCAGAATCTGGCTCTATGATTGCTTGTTACAGGTAATTTTAGTATGTTGCATAACAAAATTTAAGAAAAATCTAAACAAAATACTCATTCTTTTTAAAATTTCCTTAGCCTGATTCTGGTCAGCTATGGAAGTATACTTTCAGGTTCTCTTTTATCCAGTATTTAGGCCTTGGAGTGAATGTTTTTAATGTAATGTTGACACTGATTTGATACACCCCCTAGTTCTGAACAAAAAACCCTGATGTAAGATGGCATATGAGTACAAAATCAAACAGTGTATCATCTTAGTAAACGGAAGATTGTACATTTACTCAGGTAGTTTCTGATTCCAAGCTCTTAATGTACCTGTAGAAGAATTAAATATTACCCAGCATGCATAATACCTGAAGAGTATAAATAATTATAAGTACTTTCTCCCTTGCTGTATGTGTAAACGGTAAAACTCAGCTGTGAGTTCTGTTCTGCCTGTCTATATATAGTTCTTTTGATTTACATATAGTTTCCCTCCCCTTTCAGACCATGTTACAGGTAGGTGCAGACAATGTCACATATGTTCTGAGGTTAAGACAACAAAAAGAAGCTAGCCTCCATTTATGCAGAAATTATATTCTTTCTTTTCAAGTGACGAGAAGGTGTCTGTCTGCAACAGTTGACAGAAAACAAATCAATATGCTCAGGCTAGATAATATCAAGATTAGTAATGCCTGAATTTGCTTAAACTCTTCTCTAGGCCATGGTAATTTCTCCTATATCAATGAATGGAAAAGACAGGCAGAGGTAGATTTTGCATTCAAAAAATGGAGCAAAAAGATGATAAACGTCCAGCAAAATTTGCAGTGAATTCAAGCTTTTCCTAAAAGTCATAAACAGTACAATCAAGGAGGCCCATCTGTGATTTCTTTTTTAAGGGAAGGATCCATTTCCTCTTGGGTGATCCAGAAAGCCTGAAGTACCACCAATTTTTATTGTGCATTATCACAGCAAACTCACAGTGTATGTGACTGTAGAAGTATAACGAATTCTTAATTATTGCTCATTTTTACATAACTATTCTCCAGTTATCTTAGCTGCTCCTGCAGCCAGAGTCAGTGTCACTAAATGTAATTTGCAATACACTCTAGTGGCAACCTCTGGAGAAATTTCTGCTGGACGAAACTGGAGGAGAACTAGAGGAATAAAAGTAATTAGCAGATACAAATTCTCACCTATTGTTTAACAATTCCCTCCCCAGGAACCATCACTCTTCAATCCCTTTCAGAGAAAAAATTATGCCTTTTGGTAGTATTCTTGGGGACTTAATACCACAGAATAGGTTTAATTGGGTTGGGTGTCTTTAGCAAACTGAGATGCCAAGATGTTAAGTGACAAAAAAAAAAAAAGAGGAAAAAAAAGAGTTTTTTCTGAACAACCTTTTTCCCCTTCATTAGATGAACACGCAAAGTATAAGAGACAGCCCAGTGTAAGTTATTTTGTAAACAATATTAATTTCTGATTTTTTATTAGTTTGTAGGAAAAACAATTAAAATCTAGGTAAAATTATATAAGTAAATAAGAGACCTAACTGAAGCAGTTGACAAAATAAGACCACAGCCATATTAATCACCAAAAGAATTCAGGAAGTCTGGATCCTAGAAAAACGAAACAGAAATCAAAAATATGTTTTATTGCCAGTAGAAACTCTCAGGCTTTGAAAGATTCAGCATCTGAAAGTCTACATGCACTCAGGTATTGATGCATGAGACACATGGACATGGGCTAGTGGCTTTTTTGTCCTCAGAGAACAGAATAAGATATACATTTTTGTTTGAATATAACCCTGTTAATAGAAAAATCTAGAAACCTAGACAACAGACAAGAGAAAGATGGACAGTAAGAGCACAAAGGGATGAAAAGCTTACCACATCTGACAAAAGAGCAGTATCTAATTCCAGAGGCAAATAAATCAGTCATTGAAGGACTACCTTTGGAGTCCACAAGTGACAGTAAATGTTGAAGAGATATAAGAATGCTGTGACAGTGTCACAGAGACCATCGAGGCTTTGGAGGTATAAAGACAAGGCATTGACTGAAATGAAAGCAAAGGGTAGACTCAATGTGGTGGTTCTGTCAAAAAAACCCAAACGGGATGCTCATTACTGCACTCAGACAATGCCTTCATCTGAGGATGACAAGATTACAGGGGGAGCTCAGGAAGGGAAAGTGTCTGAGGCCTAATCCTACCTGCTGTACCAGTGTCTGAGTCAAAGTACTCCCAAAGACTGTCCATGAGCCATGGTTATCAGAGCTGAATGGCTGTTAATGGCCAGCCCTACACCTGTCATTTTTTAGCTTTCAAGGGTCTCATCATTCAGCTTCTGTAGCGATCTCAGTTCAGCCTAGCTGAATGCAAAATGCTTGCACATTGGTATCGAAATTATGTGCTAATGTGCTTATAAAACCACTGATGTCAACCATACAGATATGTGAGTACCCAACCTGTATGAATTGGAAGACAGAAGAGCTAGAAACTCTTTACTGAGTGCCACCTTAGTGTGGCTCCCTACCCTAACAGGGAAAGGAAGAAGGACAGACTTTTCAGTTCTCTCTACTTTCTTGAGAGCAGTGTACATGGCTGTTGCAGTGTGCCTGAGCATTTGTAATTATGGCAATAGTCTGAAAACTGAAAATAAAAAAGCACTGCACTCCCTTAACTGTTGTACTGGTTTGGCTGAAATAGAACTATTTCTG
>NW_009635790.1:397-617 GCF_000690535.1 Cariama cristata | reverse complement strand
GGCCAGGAAAGCTGCGGGCAGCGCCCTGGATCCTTCCCAGTTTGCACCAGTTTGCAGGCCAGGCGCAGGCCCAGTTACCCAAGCCGGCCCCTTTGATGGGGGCGCTTTCTGTCCCAAGTGCTGGGGGAGCCCCCCCAGCCCCCCAAAAAGCCCTGCACCCCAAAACCCACAGCAATGCTGCAGTGCACGTCCGAACCCCCGGGGGGGGGGGGGGCAGGGG
>NW_009635790.1:0-263 GCF_000690535.1 Cariama cristata | reverse complement strand
CTCGCACACGCTTGTGTGCACACACCTGCACACGCTCACACGTATGCATGGGCACATACCCACATGCACACTCACAAACATGCACGTGCACACACACACACAGGCAGGCTGACATGCACACACACACACCTATGCACGTGCACACACACGCACACAACTCACAGACACGCATGCACACCCCCGTACGTGCCCGAGCACTCGCATGCACACACTCACACATACACAGACGCTCACCCACACCCACACATACATCAGCACGCACA